>NC_059279.1:17259440-17271940 GCF_017591435.1 Portunus trituberculatus | reverse complement strand
GAGAGAGAGAGAGAGAGAGAGAGAGAGAGAAAGAGAGAGATAGTGTAATAAACAGATCAGCACGAGAGAATTTACTCAGAAAACAGAGATTTAAAACAATGAAATGACACGTTTGAGAGGCAAAACTTTCTTAGTCATTAGTGAAGTAGTTCTGAGAAAGGAGGAGGAGGAGGAGAAAGAGGAGAAGGAGGAGGAGGAGGAGGAGGAGGAGGAGGAGGAGGAGGAGGAGGAGGAGGAGGAGGAGGAGGAGGAGGAGCAGGGGGAGAAGGAGGAGGAAAAAGAAAGAAAAGAAGATGGAAAAGAGGAGGATGTATTGGATGTGTTACAATGAAAACAAAAATGAAAGGATTCTCTCTCTCTCTCTCTCTCTCTCTCTCTCTCTCTCTCTCTCTCTCTCTCTCTCTCTCTCTCTCTCTCTCTCTCTCTCTCTCTCTCTCTCTCTCTCTCTCTCAGTGATGTGTGTTTGGAAAAGAGAAAGTTAAGACGAAGAGAAAGGTGAGGAAAGTTGTTGGAAAGGAGAGGAAAGAGTGACTCCTCCTCCTCCTCCTCCTCCTCCTCCTCCTCCTCCTCCTCCTCCTCCTCCTCCTCCTCCTCCTCCTCCTCCTCCATCATCATCATCATCATCAAAATCATAATCTTTTTTGCATAAGGTTGTTCTTCTTTATGTTCTTGTTATTTTTGTTTTTAATTGAGAGAGAGAGAGAGAGAGAGAGAGAGAGAGAGAGAGAGAGAGAGAGAGAGAGAGAGAGAGAGAGAGAGAGAGAGAGTATAAAAAACATTTCACCTCACAAAGTCATCGCGTTGAAAAAAGTTGTGAACAAGTTAGTCATGGAAAGTCACACACGAACACACACACACACACACACACACACACACACACACACACACACACACACACACACACACACACACACACACACACACACACGAATGGGAACAGAATAGGTCTGAGATAGAAAGGGAAAAATGGAAAAAAGGGATAAAGAAGAGACGAAGAGAAAGAAGAAATAAAGAAGTAGTCAGTGTAAATAGAGAAAACAAGAAAACAAAACAAGAAAAGAAGAAAATGAAAATTAACAACAACAAAAACAACAACAACAACAACAACAATAATAATAATAATAATAATAGTAATAAAAACACTAAACCATCACAAACACACCATCAATTCAACAAAACAAAGACAAAACAAAAATAAAACACTAAACAAAAGGAATTACTAAGGTTTCCCAGCTGACCTTGAACTTTGACCTCCCCACTGCTTCACCACCCACTTCCTTTTTTTCCTTTTTTTTTCGGTGTATCTTAACAATATTTTCTTGAAAGGTGCTATTGATCTATTCTGCCATTCTTTTCCCTTCATGAGCTTCAATCTTTCTTCTTTTTCTTCCTTTTCTCACTGGATTTTAACAGCAATTTCTTCCCTGTGTGTGCCTCAGTGTTCCCTGTGTGTATGTTCTGTCACGTATTCTTTTCTATTTTTTTTTTTATTTGCTGTGAATTACTGTGTGTTTTTTTTAAGTTAGATTTTTCATTATTTTCATATATTTTGGTTTGCTCTGAGTTATTTTCTTTATTTAGAGTTTTCATTATTGTTGTATATTTTGCTGCGTTCTTTGATATTCGCCTATAAATCATTATTTTCATATATTTTGGTGCTTTGAATTACTACGTGGTTTTTTAAGTTAGATTAATATTTTTTTTTTAAACTTTTGTGTATTTTCTTTTATATTTGGTTTGACTTATTGAGTGACCTTTGAGTTAAGTTCATCATTATTGTTGTATTTTGGCGCGTTCTTTTATAATGACCTTACCTTACCGCTGTTCCATATCCTCCAGGACGTAGGCAACCATGGACTTCCACCCTCTTCTATCCCTTGTGGCTTTGATCAACTGTCCACTCGTCAAGTTTCCTCGTGCCAGCTTTTACAATATTTGCTTTGAATCACTGCGTGGCCTTTGAGTTACATCAGAACATAAGAAAAGAGGGAAGCTGCAAGAGGCCACGAGGCAGTCAGTCCCTGTGTGTTTAAGCTCCTAATTCCATCTGCCATCCCCATCCATGAACTTATCTTCTTTTAAAGCTCCCTATTGACTCAGCCTTGACTACATGACCACCGAGTCCGTTCCACTTATTGATATTATTATTTTTTATTTAAGAGGGGAAAGCTGGCCAAATGCAACAAAAGTAATAAAAAAAGGGCCTACTTTGTTGCCAGTTCCCTTGCAGGTCCGATAGAATTAGCCAAAAGAAAGGGATAAATGTCTTTTGATAAGTTCTTTTTATATTTGCTTTGAATTATTGAGTGTCCTTTGTTGTGCCATTGTGTTGCTGCGTCTGTGTTCCCTGTGTGTTCCTGTGTGTTCCTGTGTGTTCCTGTGTCTTCCTGTGTGTTTCTGTGTTCCTGAGTGTTCCTGTGTGTTCCTATGTGTTCCTGTGTGTTGCTGTGTGTTTTTATGTATTCCCTGTGTGTTACTCTGTGTTCTTATGTGTTCCCTGTGTGTTCCTGTGTCTTCCTGTGTGTTCCTATGTGTTCCTGTGTGTTCCTATGTGTTTCTGTGTGTTTCTGAGTGTTCCTGTGTGTTCTTGAGTGTTCCTGTGTGTTCCTGAGTGTTTCTATGTGTTCCTGTGTGTTTCTCTGTGTTCCTGAGTGTTCCTGTGTGTTCCCTGTATGTTCCTTATGTATTCCTGTGTTTCTGTGTGTTCATGTGTGTTCGCTTTGTGTTCCTATGTGTTTCCTGTGTGTGGCGGTGATGCCTACGATGATCTTTCCATTCTGCGCATCTTTCACTGTGACGCATTGACATTGATGTGTGCTATGCCGCGCCCTTCCTCTATCCTGACGTGGCGGTGCTCCAGGGATGAGCCGCTGACGTCACGGCCTCCGTCAGCACCTGCCCACACGCCGCCACTAGCATGGATGTTTCAGGAATCGCTGCAGGCGGTGACGAGGGAGCGGCGGTGTGGTGGTGATGGCAGTGGTGGTGGTGGTTATGGTGGTGGCTGTGACGCATTTGTAACTGGAGCTCGTTGTGTCTGTTTACCGTTCCGTCCCAGTGGTGTGTGTGTAGTGTCTATGACGTGGAGATGCTGTACGTAGAGTCTCTTTGCTGTTGTCTGGTGTCGTTGGTTTGGTCAGGTCTGTTATATCCACCCCTGTGATCAGTAGCTATATTCTCAAACATTCCCTCGCCTCATCTCCAATTGATTTAACCCCCTGACTACCACGACGCGTTTCCGTATTCATTCTGCTTACTATTTGGTGATTTTATACAGCTTCTGAAATTTATGTGGGGATTTAAAACGTGAAGACTGTAGCCATTAATCTTCTAACCTCCATAAACCCTTCCTAATGTCAATAAAAAGGTCTATTGGTACACAAATCTCAAGGTAAAGCTGTGTCTCAGTATTGGAGGGATTAAATGGTTTTAGTTGAAGCTGGTCGGGTTTTTAATCTCTTCAGTACCAGGACGTGTTTCCATATTCATTCTGGTTACTATTTGGCAATTTCAACCCCTTCAGTACTGCGACGCATTTTTACCGTGATTTTTGGGTATGATTAGACGATTTTACTTGCATTAAGAAGTGTCTATGGCGGTCAGAAGATTAATGGCCAGAATCATCGCTATTTTAACCCGAACATGAGTTTCTGAAGCTGTATAAAATCGTCAAATAGTAACCAGAATAAATATGAATACGTGTCATGGTACTGAAGGGTTAAACAACTTCAGAAACATATATTGATATTAGAATAGTAAAGACTGTGGCCATTAATCTTCTGACCTCCATAGACCCTTCCTAATCGTTTAATTACACCCCAAAATATCAAGGTAAAAATTCGTCTCAGTATCGAAGGAGTTAAGGGTGTTTTTTTTTTCTTTTTATGTCAGAGGGGAAATCTTGGCGAGGGCAACAAAAAACGATAAAACAAAAAGTCCCATCTACGTTAATGATTTTTCGAAAGGCAGTCTCGTTTTGATATACTTTTGTTCAGATTTACGAGAAGTCTTTGTCGTTGTCACGTTTTGAAGAGGAAATTTTAACCTCTTCAGTACCATAACGCTTTTCCATACTCATTCTTGTTACTATTTCGTGATCTTATACACCTTCAGAAACATATATGGGGGATTAAAATAGTGAAGACTGTCCATTAATCTTCTGACCTCCATAGACACTTCCGAATGTCAATAAAATGGGCTAATCGTACACAAATCTCAAGGGAAAAATGTGTCCCAGTAAGAAGGGGTTAAGTTGTCCTGTTTGCATTGACGAATATAGATGATGATTCACTGTTAATCTCATTATCTCGACTCTTATAAATATTAAGAAAATTATTCTGTTTGAAAACTGATATTTGTAACTTTTTTTATTTTTCCTCCTGCTTTTTTTTCTTTATTTTCCTTTTTGTTTCTCGAATTTTCACTGCCAATCTCGTTATTTTCAAATATTAATAAATACTTTCACATTTATTTATTTTCTAGGATTCACATTTGTAACTATTTATTTCGCTTCTGTCTTTCTTTTTCTTTCGTTTCCTCTTTGTATCTCGAATAATCACAACCAATCTCGTTATTTTCCATACTTATAAATACTTCCACGTTTAATATTTTTGTAGATTAATATTTTGTAACAGCTTCTATCTCTCTTTTTTCTTTCCTCTCCATTTTGTATCACATTCACTACCAATCTCGTTACTTCAATCCCTACAAATACTTCCACATTCATTATTTTTGAGGACTGATATTAGTAGCTATCTATCTCGCTTCTGTCCTCTTGTTCCTTTCTCTTCCTTGCATCTGGGTGCGTCAAAGCTCAGCGAAATATGCTCCACTCTGAGGCTGCACCTTTGGCAAACTTCCATTGTAGTTGTGAAAGGTTTGTTGGAAAGGAGGCGGCACGGCGCGTCTTTTGTAAACTTTGATTGTTATCGTCACCAACATGAGAGAGAGAGAGAGAGAGAGAGAGAGAGAGAGAGAGAGAGAGAGAGAGAGAGAGAGAGAGAGAGAGGGGTGAGAGGTGAGAGGTGAGAGGTGAGTTGAAGCGTGATAAGTGACCTCTCTCTCTCTCTCTCTCTCTCTCTCTCTCTCTCTTTCAGTAACTATGAAACTAAACACAACAGAGAGAGAGAGAGAGAGAGAGAGAGAGAGAGAGAGAGAGAGAGAGAGAGAGAGATGGCCGCCGTGGTACAGAGGAACCATGCGTGCTTTGGGGTCCGAGGGTCTCCAAGCGCACGGGTTCAAGTGTACGAGTAGGTTGGGTTTCCTCACTCTGGGAGATGGTTTCCTAGCGGTTGGGCTTTGAGATAGGAGATACAACCTTTAGCCCATAAATTCCCGTGAAAAGCCCGCATGGTAGAGAGAGAGAGAGAGAGAGAGAGAGAGAGAGAGAGAGATTTGTAAACTTTCTGGTTGATGGGTAAGGTACAGACAACTTGACAGGGAAACACGAATATTGGCACGAGAGAAGGCATGAAGTAAGAGATACACCGTCAACTAACTAATAAGATGGAGAGAAAACAAGAAATAAAGGAAAAAGGAGGAAAAATATTAGAAAAGATTGGAATATATTAATGAAACTCACACAAAAGAAAGATAAAGAAAGAAGAATTACCTAACAAGATTAAGAAAAGAGAAAAAGAAAAGAAAAAGGAAGAAAATGATATGAATTGATGAGAAGACTAATGAAACGCAGGAAAATATTGACGGAAAAGGAAAAGGAGAACAAAATTATGAAAAGGAGAAAAAAAAAGAAAATTGAAAATGATGAAATGAATTGATAAAACAGAAAAATCAGATCAAAACAATAATTTTTTTCACCTTTTTAACAGAAACGAAAGAACGATAAAAAAAAACCAAGAAGAGAAAGAGAAAAAGAAAAGAAAAAAAAAAAAAGAGAAGAGATGAAATAAAATAAATTGATCAAACGGAAAATGTAGATCAAAACCAACATTTTCACCTTTAAACAGGAACGAAAGAAAAATAAAATAAAAAGAAATGAAATTGAAAAAGGGACGAAAAGAAGTGACAGAAATGAAGAAAAAAAAATGAATCAAAACTAAATAAAAGAAATCTTGGAACAGAAACAAAATAATGAAATGAGAAACAAAGAAAAACAGAGAAAAGAAAGCGAAATAGAGAGAAAAAGTGAACAAAATAAGAAAAAGATTAATGAAACACAGAGAAACACAGACGGAAAGATTCAATTCAAGGAAAAACGAAAGAATAGAAGGAGAAAGGAAAGAAGAAAAGATGGACACACACACACACACACACACACACACACACACACACACACACACACACACGGTCCGGTAGCTCAGTGGTTAGAGCACTGGCTTCACAAGCCAGAGGACCGGGGTTCGATTCCCCGGCCGGGTGGAGATATTTGGGTGTGTCTCCTTTCACGTGTAGCCCCTGTTCACCTAGCAGTGAGTAGGTACGGGATGTAAATCGAGGAGTTGTGACCTTGTTGTCCCGGTGTGTGGTGTGTGCCTGGTCTCAGGCCTATCCGAAGATCGGAAATAATGAACTCTGAGCTCGTTCCGTAGGGTAACGTCTGGCTGTCTCGTCAGAGACTGCAGCAGATCAAACAGTGAAACACACACACAGAGAGAGAGAGAGAGAGAGAGAGAGAGAGAGAGAGAGAGAGAGAGAGCACACACACTCACACACACACACACAGAGAGAGAGAGAGAGAGAGAGAGAGAGAGAGAGAGAGAGAAATAAAGAAAGTTGAAGTTAAAGATTGAAGTAAACAAATAAAGGGAACTGTTTACAACTTTAAGTAAAAGAAAAGTTGATAACTTTGTAAGAGAAAGAAAAAAAGGGAAAAAAAATCAGTTTGGGAATAAATCGGAGCAAATTTTTCCTGACAGACAAACTGCAGGAAAAAAAAGAAAAAAAAAGAAGAAAGAATTAGAAATGAGGCAAGGAAGAAAACAAGAAATGAAGATGGAAGTAATAAAAACAATGAAGAAAAAAAGAGTAGACGGAAGAAGGAAAAGAAAAAAAAAGAATGAGAATGAAAAAAAAAGTAGAGAAAAAAAGAAGAGAAATAAGAAGAAAAAGGAAAAGACGGAGGAAGGAAGAGAAACAGGAAACAATGAAAAAAAAGAAAAGAAAAGGAATAAGAAAGAAAAGTGAAGGAGTGAAAAGAGAAAATGAAAAAATAGGAAAGAAGCAAAAAGAAAGAAAGAAGGAAAAGATGAAAAAGAGAATATAGTAAAAGCAAAGAAAAAAACGATGAAAAGGAGATACAAAGAAAAGAAAAGGAAGAAAGGAAGAAAAGAAGGAGGGAAGAGATAAGATAAGATAACTCGGACCTTTAAAGAGGAAAAAAAGTTGAAGGTAACAAGAGAGAGAGAGAGAGAGAGAGAGAGAGAGAGAGAGAGAGAGAGAGAGAGAGAGAGAGAGAGAAAGATGACAGGATAAATGAGAGAAAATGGAACCACAAGAGGAAAAAGAAAAAAGAAACAGAAAGAAAACGAAAAAATCTGAGAACGCGAAGTAAATTTGAGATATTAAAGAGAGAGAGAGAGAGAGAGAGAGAGAGAGAGAGAGAGAGAGAGAGAGAGAGAAACTAAACACGAACAAAATAAAAGAGTAAAAAATAAGACTTTAAAACCAAGAAAACATTAGAAAAGATGAGAGAGAGAGAGAGAGAGAGAGAGAGAGAGAGAGAGAGAGAGAGAGAGAGAGAGAGAGAGAGAGAGAGAGAGAGAGAGAGAAACCAGACACGCAAACCTACACACACACACACACACACACACACACACACACACACACACACACACACAAGAGCTTTTAACACGGCCACAAAACCATCCAATCTGCTTCATCCACTCTCTCATCCACTCCATCATCCGCACTGGGCCTGCCTCCACCTCCCTTCCACTACAGATGAAAGTGGAGGCTCTAAAAACACACATAAAGGGAGCTAAATGAGAGAATAAACCAAATGAACACTCAAAATTGATTGCTCTTACGCTATTTTTATCTATCTATATTTGTGTATTCTTGTTTTGTCTGTCTGTCTGTCTGTCTTTTTTTTTATTTCTATCTTCTTTTTGTTTTTCTATCTCTTTTTCTTATCTGTCTATCTTTTATCTATTTTTTGATTTGTGTATCTATATTTATGTACTCTGTCTGTCTGTCTGTCTGTCTGTCTGTCTAATTGTCTGTCCTTTTTTTTATTTATATCTTTTTATTTGTCTATCTTCTGTTCTGTCTCTGTCTTTTGTCTGTCTATCTTTTCCTTATCTATCTGTCTTTTGTGTCTGTCTGTGGATTAACTAATATATTTATACATTCATTTATCTATCTGTCTATCTATCTATCTATGTATCTATCTATCCGTCTGTCTATCAATATCTTTCTATTTATTCATGTATCTTTTGCAAACACACACACACACACACACACACACACACACACACACACACACACACACACACACACACACACACAGAGAGAGAGAGAGAGAGAGAGAGAGAGAGAGAGAGAGAGAGAGAGAGAGAGAGGACGGGGGAGAACTAGGGAACGTGTGTGTGAATATTAGCGTAGCATCATCGTACGTTCTGGCTAATTATCGTACGTCTGTTCAATCTGTCAGTAATACTTTCTGATTAGCACTTGATTGCTTTCATTACGCCAGAGAGAGAGAGAGAGAGAGAGAGAGAGAGAGAGAGAGTAGTGGTTAAAGAGAAATTGATGGATAGGGGAAGGAGAATCAGTGAATAAAGGCAGTAATTAGAAAGATTAATGCATTGGAGGGGAAGAGGATAAACAGAGAGACATTGATTACTTCTTGCTCTCTCTCTCTCTCTCTCTCTCTCTCTCTCTCTCTCTGGTAATACGTTTCCAGTTCCTCTCCTTTCCTTTCGTTTCCTTTCTCCTTTTTTGCCTCCTTTCCGTCTTCATGTGGTTCCATTTTACCTCCTTCATCTCTTCATCTTCTCTTCCTTCCTCCTTCAATTTCCTCTTTGCATTCCTTCTTCCTTCCGTTCCTTCTCTTATTTTTCTCCTTGTGTTTTCCTTCCATTCTTCCTTGTCCATTTCATTTTCTTTCTGATCGTTTTTTTTCTTGCTTATTTTCTTCCTCTTTCTCCTTCTCTCTCTCTCTCTCTCTCTCTCTCTCTCTCTCTCTCTCTCTCTCTCTCTCTCTCTCTCTCTCTCTCTTTATTCTCTCTTATTACTTGTGTTTCCTCTTCATTGTCTCTCTTTTCTCTCCTCATTCTTCTATCTTTTTTCCTTCCTTCCTTCCTTCCTTCCTTCCTTCCTTCCTTCTTTCTCTTACTTCCACACTCCTCACTCATCCTTACTCTTTCCTTACTCATCCTTCTCTACTCAAACTCACCGAAGGATACAGAGAAGAAAGCAAAGGATACAACGAAGGACATATCAACTCACTCCTATACTCTTTAATATATCCTTAACTCATCCTACACTCTTCCACACTGAAGGATACGAGGCGCAGAAAGATCCAATACTCACGCGAAGGATCGAAGCCAGGGATGAAGTCAGGACAGGGGGCGTGGACTCTGGAATTGGCTGGGGTGTCATTCCAGCACGCCCACCCATCGAAGGTCCTCGGGCAGTAGGGACCTGAGGAGACAAGGGCGTTAGTAAATAGTTGTTGGAGAAAGACATTTAGAGTTAACCAGCGCTCTCAGTCACTCTTACCTTTCTCTGGCCCAGCAATTACACAAGGCTTGGAATTATGTGAGTAAATTGCCTTCAAAATAAAGAATTGCACCAGACTGAGGATTATATGTCACTAAATTACCTCGATCTTCAGAAAATACGTAGGTAATTGAAAGAGATAACCAGTGCTCTCAATCTTTCATACTTTTTTCAAATTTTTTTAAGCAGTCTTGGTATTTTCTATCTCT
Organism: Portunus trituberculatus; assembly: GCF_017591435.1. NCBI lineage: Eukaryota > Metazoa > Arthropoda > Malacostraca > Decapoda > Portunidae > Portunus > Portunus trituberculatus. The sequence continues at coordinate 17,262,050 of NC_059279.1, read as the reverse complement.
CTGTCTCTCTGTCTCTCTCTCTCTCTGTCTCTCATAGCAACATTTCCAACGTTACCACCAGCAAGGACACAAACCAACCAAAACCCAGGCAAACACAAGACCCAATAGCAAGAATAACGAGGGAGTATCGTGCAAGACAAGGGTAATGGAAGCAAAGGACACGCCATCATTGGAGAATAGGAGAAAGTATTAGCGGTGATGAAGGAGAAAGATCGACAAGGAGGAGAAATTGTTTAGTAGAATAGGAGAGAAAGAAGGAGGAGAAGACTAGGGTGATAAGATGTAAGGAATAGGAGAATAGTATTAGTAAAGAAGGGAGAAAAAAGGAGAATTGTTTAGTAGAATGGGAAAGAATGAAGGAGAAGGAGAATATGGTGATGAAATGTGAGGAATAGGAAAATAGCGATGATAAAGAAGAAAGATTAAAAAAAAAGTTATCGGAATAGAAGAGATTAGAAGGAAATAAGAGAAAAAGATGACAAAATATAAGGTTTCCAGACAGTACTGATGTGAATGAAGGGAATAGAAAGTGATGATAAAGATGGGAATAGAAGACCTTTGGAAAACACGAGTGATCTTTGCAGGAGGAAAAGAAAAAGAGAAAAAAAAACATCTTGAAATGGAAGGAAAGAGATTAAATAGAGTTGAAATATTAAATAGCTCTCGTGGTGTTTGTTATTAACCCTTTCAATACTGGGACGCATTTTTACCTCGAGATTTGTATACGATTAGACCATTAGACATTAGGAAGGGTCTATGGAGGTCAAAGGATTAATGGTCACAGTCTTCACTATTTTAATCCCCCACATGAGTTTCCGAAGCTGTAAAAACATCAAATAGTAAAGAGAACGAATATAGAAACGTGCCATAGTGTTGAAGGGGTTAATGGTTAATGTGAAGAGTGGTGTTGAGTGACTATGTGGGAAATATTGGGTGGTGTTGAGTGGATGATGGTGATATGGTATAAAATGGATGTTGAGAAGACTGAATGGCGTTGAGTGTTTGAAAGGAAAGAGTTAGTGATGGTGAATGATTGGTGTTGCTGTACAGAGTGAGTGAGTGAGTGGTACTGAGTGGTCATTGACGAAAAAGTGAGTTATGTTGAATTACACCAAATAAACTAAAAAATAAGAAAATAAGTCAAATCAAAGAGGAAAATAAGAAAACATGGGCGTGTGGTGAGAGAGAGAGAGAGAGAGAGAGAGAGAGAGAGAGAGAGAGAGAGAGAGAGAGAGAGAGAGAGAGGGTCTTCCTGTGACAACTACATTAACATGCACGCAAAAAGGACCGTCTTCCTCTTCCTCTTCTTCTCCTCCTCCTCCTCCTCCTCCTCGTATCTCCACTTCATCTCCTCCATCACCCATCTTTTCTTCTTCCTGCCTCCACCCCTCCTCTCTCCTCCTCTCCTCCTCCCTCCTCCCTCCCTCTCCCTCTCCCTCCTTCTCCTCCCTTCCTCTCCTCTCCTCCTCCCTTCCTCTTCTTTATCATTTACCTTCTCCTTCTCCTTTATCTACTCTCTCTCTCTCTCTCTCTCTCTCTCTCTCTCTCTCTCTCTCTCTCTCTCTCTCTCTCTCTCTTTCCTCCGTCTCCTTTTCGCTCTACTTTAATTGTTATTCTTTGTTTCTCCTTCTCTCCTTTTATATCTCCTTTCAGTTTAATATTTTCTTCCTCCTCCTCCTCCTCCTCCTCCTCCTCCTCCTCCTCCTCCTCCTCCTCCTTCCTTCTCTTTTCCTTCTCTTACTTTCTGTCTTTTTCTGTCTCTTTTTACCTCTAATCTTTTTTTTACCTGGTTCGTAATCCTCCTCCTCCTCCTCCTCCTCCTGTCCTCCTCCTCCTCCTCCTCCTCCTCCTCCTCCTCCTCCTCCTCCTCCTCCTCTCCTTATATATTATTCTCTTTATTTTTCCGTTTCTCTAAGATCTCTAACACATTATATCCTCCTCCTCCTCCTCCTCCTCCTCCTCCTCCTCCTCTTCCACCAACTCCTCTCCCTCCATCTCCTCTAGTCCTATCTCACTTCCCTTACAACCTCTCTCTCTCTCTCTCTCTCTCAGACAGAAGGGAACACAATAGGCAACAATTCGGAACAGTGAACACAGAAGGCTCACTGTTTGGGATTGCTTCGAATAACTGGCAATTGTGAACCGTATTTTACCGCCTCCCGCAGAGAGAGAGAGAGAGAGAGAGAGAGAGAGAGAGAGAGAGAGGGGGGTATTTGTTTGTTAGTTTTTCATTTTAGGGTTAAAAAAAGTTTATTTGTTTATTTAGTTTGTTAATGTCATTATTTTGTGATTTTTATTCCTTTTCTTTGTTTTTTTATTTATTTCTGGCGATTTATTTGTTATTTTTTTAGATTTTTGTATTTCTGTATCTAATTTCAGTTTTGGGAGAGAGAGAGAGAGAGAGAGAGAGAGAGAGAGAGAGAGAGAGAGATACTGGGTTTGCTAATCCTGACACAATTAGTATTTTCTTTTTTCATTTAATTCCTTTGTAGTTTAATATTAATTTTATTCTTTCACTTTTTACTTATCTATTTCTAACTTTGCATTTATCTTTTTATTTTTTTTCGTGGCAGTTTTATTTATTTTAGTAACAGTGGTTGTGATTGGTTA
>NC_059279.1:17254440-17256940 GCF_017591435.1 Portunus trituberculatus | reverse complement strand
TTATTTTCATACCAGAGTCTTTTCATCAGTAAAATTTCTTGGCATTTCCTTCAGTTGTTATTCTTCTCCATTCGTCTCTGGAAGGAAGGTCAATATTTTCCAGTCACGTTTCTTGATGCGATGCGTTTTCAATATTCCTTCTAACATTATCGTCACCAATTTTCTGAGTTTTATGATAATGTGTCTATAAATTCGGTATTTTTTAAGACAAATGTATGTATTTTTAGCATAGTGTATTTTCTACTTGAGTGTTTTTTTTTTTTATTATTTCTTCATAAGTTTTATATTTCGTTCAGTACAATTTTATTTCTGTTTGATTCTTTTTTTTATTTTTTTTTATTTAGTTTTATATTTCTTTCAGTAATTTTAAGAGGAACACATGTATTTTTAGCACACTTTATTTTCTATTTGAGTCTTTCTTTCTTATTTCTTTTCTAGTTTTATATTTGTTTCAGTAATTTTAAGAGGAAGGTACATCATTTTAGCAGTTTTATTTCTATTTGAGTCTATTTCTTATTCCTTAGTTTTATATTTCTTTCAGTAATTTTAAGAGGAACGTGTCTATTTTAAGCACAATTTTATTTCTATTTGAGTCTTTTTCTATTTCTTCTTTAGCTTTTATTTCTTTCAGTATTCATAAGAGGAAGGTACATAATTCCAGCACAGCTTTTATTTCTATTCGAGTTCTTTTCTTATTCTTTAGTGTCATATATATATCTCTTTCGGTGACTCGCTTTGTAGTTTTAAGAGAAGTGCATTTTCCTCGCTCCATTTCATTTCACTTACTTATTTTCATGGCGTCTATTTATCGTTGATGGCTTTGCTATTTTTTGTGTCTCGACCTTCATCTTGCTTCCTTCAACATATTTTTCCACATTTGTCATTTAAAGAATACATTATTTTTACATTTTTCTTTTGCCTTGTTAATTTTTCATATGACTCACGTGTTGATATTTGCTCTGTTTCATATTCCATTTACATCTGAAGTCTTTTTTGCTGTGTTGTTTTTGATGTCTCTTTTTCCCTCGTAGTTCTTTTTATCCATGTGTGTATTGGAGCATCAGCAAAACGAGAGGCTGCTAGTGAAGAAAAAGGAGAAATACAAGGCTGTTTTCTTAATCTGTTATTGCTGGTTTTGTTATTGCATCATTTCTATTCTCTTATCTCTATTCTTTTATCAACATATGTATTGTGGCGTCAGTGGAAGAAAAAGCAGGAATATGAGATTGTTTTGTTTTTCTATTATTGATATTTCTGTTATTGCATTATTTTCATTCTCTTATCTCTGTATTTCTTTTATGAACATATGTATTGAGCGTCAGCAAACTAGAAAAAAAATGCAGAAATACAAGACTTTTTTTGTTATTCTATTATTGCTATTATTTTCTGTTATTGTATTGTCTTGCTTTATTTTTATTCCATTTATCTTAGTTCTTGTATCTATGTGTTTATTTTCATTATTATTCTATTCTTATTCTTTTATCTTTCTTTTTATCTATGTGTGTATCGAAGCATCAGTAAAAGAAAGGCTCCAACTGAAGAAAATCAAGAATACAAGAGTGTTTTATTGTTGTATTATTGTAGTATTTCTATTATTGTGTTATTTTTACTATTATTTTTCCTAGTTCTTTCATCTCCGTGTGTATTGGAGCACCAACAAACGAAGATCAGGAATACAAGGCTATTTCATCGTTGTATTATTGTATTAGTTTATCATTGTGCTATTGTATTGTTTCGTCTTCATGGTTCGAGAGGCTGTCATTGAAATAAAGCAGGGATACAAGATTTCTATTACTGCATTACTCGATGTATTTATTCCCTTGGTAATTCTTGCTACAGGTACACACGATGACAATGATGTTTTTCCTGGGTTTTTTCCCTTTTTTTGTATTATTTTTTTTAATTTGTATTATGTTTTCCTGTTTATTTGTCTTTTTTATTTTCATTTTTATCATGTTCATCTTTCTTTTCTTTTTTTTCTGTTTTTTGTTCCATGAATGTTTTATTTTCTTCACATTTTTTCATGTTAATTTTTTTTTTTTTATTGTGTGTTTCTCTGGTTTTGCTTTCTTTATTCTTCTTTCTTTTTTCCTTTCACTTTTTTTCATTTTTTGTCTTTCTTTTTCTTTTTTCTTTCTGTTCTTTTTATTTTCCTTTCACTTTTTTCATTTTTGTCTTCCTGTTTTTTCTTTCTGCTGTCTTCTTGTGTTCTTTTCTTTATATTTTCCTTTAACTTTCTCATTTCTTTCTTTTCCTTTCCTTTTTCCTTAATTTTTGTCTTTTATTTGCTTCCTTTTCACCTCCTATATTTTCCTTTAATTTCTCTTTTCTTTAATGTTTGTTTTTCTTTCCATTTTTCCCTTTCACCTCGTTATTTTTTTCTTTCTTTCTTTCTTTTTTTCTTTCATTCATAGTTTCCATTTCTTTCCTAATATCCTTTGTTCTCATTATCTCTTATCTTTCTCTAACTTTTCCTTTCCCTTTCTCCTAATATTTTTTC
>NC_059279.1:17236940-17251940 GCF_017591435.1 Portunus trituberculatus | reverse complement strand
TATCTACTTATCTCAATGTATCTATCTATCTATCTTTCTTTCTTTTTCTTACTTTTTCTTTCACTCTTTCCTTCTTTCTTTCTTTCTTTTGCTTTTTGTTTCTTTACACTTCCCTCTTTTCTTCCCTCCTTCCTTCCTTTTTTCATTATGTGCTTTCTTTCTTTTTTTCTTATCTCACTTTCTGGCTCTCCTTTCTTTTTTTCTTCTCTTTCTTTCTTTTTTCTTTGCATTTTCTTCCTCCTTATTTCCTTCCTTCATTAGTTCATTCGTTCGTTCCTTTGTTCCTTCCTTCCTTCCTTCCTTTCTTTCTTCTTGCTTTCCTTCCTTCCCTCCTTAGTTCCTTTTTACATCCTTCCCCCCTTCCTTCCTTCCCTTCTTCCTTCCTTCCTTCTTTCCTATCTATGCTTACTATATCACACATTATTCTTTTTACTATCCAAATATATCTTCGCATTTATTCCTCTCCTCAATTAAACTGGCCAAATTTGGTAACAGTTACATGTAGATGTTTATGGGGGCGAAAATTTTTGTTGAGAAAGACAGGATAGGGAGGTAAACTAATTGATAGGGAAAAATAGGTAGGGAAATGGATGAATGGTAAAATAGATAGATAGATAGATAGATAGATAAATAGATATATAGGATGATGATTTAATGGGCAGAAAGATAGATAGATAGATAGATAGATAGATAAACAAATAGGCAGACAGACGGACAAATGGACAGGCAGACAGATACACACATCGACAGATAAATAGATAGATAGATAGATAGACAGATAGGTAGACAGTAGGTAAATAGATAGATAGATAGATAGATAGGTTGACAGATAGACAGACAGATAGACAAATAAACAAACAGGCAGAAAGATAGACAGACAGACAGACAGATACACACACATAGATAGATAGATAGATAAATAGACAGACTGAGACAGACAGACAGAGAGACAGACAAACAAACAGACATCTAGACACAAGCAGAAACATAAAGACAGGAAAAAAACAAAGAGAAACGAAAGAAAAAGAGAAAAAATAGATCGATAAAAAAAGTGAGTACGGAAGCAGAGAGAGAGAGAGAGAGAGAGAGAGAGAGAGAGAGAGAGAGAGAGAGGTTGATAAAGTGGCAATTTTCGTTGTAATTCCGCGTATCGCTCGCTTTAACATCGCTTTCTCTTTCTTCCTATTACGATAATGTACCGGATAATGATAAAGTCTCCACGTTGCTTACATACACACAGTAAACACGTGACTCCAGTGAAGGATTGAAAAAAGAAAACGGATGAAGGTAGATGAAAAATGAAAGGAAAATTGCGAGTCATCAGTGAGAGATTGAAAAAAAGAAAACAAATGAAAAAGAAGAAGATGAAAAGGAAAGGGAATGGTGAAAGAAGCCCCCGGTGTTGCTCATACACACAGCAAAATTCGTGACTCCAGTGAGAGATTGAAAAGAAAACAGGTAAAAAGATTAAAATGAATAAAAAAGGAAAGAAGAAAGAAAAGGTTAAGATAGAGAAATGAAATCAAATGAGTCCCTGCGTTGTTTAAACACAGTAAACACGTGACTCCTTTGAAAGATTGAAAAGAAAACAGATAAAAAAGATGAAAATAAATAAAAAGAAAAGAAGAAAAAGGTTAAATAGGTTAAGATAGAAACACAGTAAACACGTGAAGAAATTGAAAAGAAAACAGATGAGTGAAAATCCACGTTGGAAAGGTTATATGTACATTAAACAAGTGACTCCAGTAAAATATTGAAAAAAGAAAAGAAATAAATGGAGGATGAAAATAAAAAAGGAAAAAGAGGAAAGGTAAAGAAAAAAATATAGAGATACCGGTAAATTTGTGACTCCAGAGAGAGATCGAAAAGAAAACAGATGAAATTAGATGAAAATGAAAGAAAAAAATACGTTATTCCCGTGAAACAAGTCAAAAGTAAAATAAAATGATGATGAAAATGAAAAGAAGAAAAAAATGGAAAGGTGAAAGTAGAAAAATATAGTAAATGAAATCCTCCACCTTGCTTATACAGATTGGGAAACTTGTGACTTGTGAAAAAAGTGAACAGAAAACAAATACAAAAAAAAAAAGGCGAAAAGAAAAAAGAAAAAAAAGGAGAAAAAAAAGGACGTACTTTACTTATACACAACGGGAAACACCTGACTCCAGTGAAAAATTGAAAAAATAAACACAGAAAAAAAATGTTGAAAATAAATAGGAAATGAAATGAAAAAAAAGAAGGGGTAAAGAAAAATATATAGTAAAAATGAATCTTTCCGTTGCTTATTTTATACCGGTAAACTCGTGACTCCGGTAAAAGATTGAAATAAAAACAAATAAAACGATGGAAATAAAGATAAAGAGGAAAGAAAGAAGGAAAGGTTAAAATAGAAAAAAAATGAAGTAAAATGAGTTTCCTCGTTGTTTATATACGCTGGGAAACATGTGACCAGTAAAAGATTGAAAAAGAAAACAGATTAAGGTAAATGAAAAGAAAAGAAGAAGCGTGACTCCCATAGAAACAAAAGAAAGGGAAAATTAAATAAAAGTAGATGAAAAGAAATAGACAAATGCGTCACTCCCTCGAGAAGTGAAAAGAAAAAAACAGATTAAAAGATGAACATAAAAAAAGAAAAAAAAAGTAATAAAGGAAAACATAAAGAAACGAAAGACAATAGAAAAAATGGAAAAGGGTGAAAAGGAGAAAATAAAAGTTAAACATAAGGAAAAGAGCACATTAGAAAAGAAAAAAAAGAAAAAAAGGTGAGAAAATACAAAAGTGAAAAAAAGTCAATTCACCTCCTTTTTGTGGTGTTAATTTTCAAGCTTTTTTTTTTTTCTTTAATTTTGTTCATATATTTTTGTTCTTGATATTTTTATAGTGTTTTGGTATTTTCATTTCTTTTCTCTCTCTCTCTCTCTCTCTCTCTCTCTCTCTCTCTCTCTCTCTCTCTCTCTCTCTCTCTCTCTCTCTCAATAGCTTATGAATCCATGACTTGTAGATGCGTCTGGCTTTGAAGGAGAGGAAACGACTAGGAGGAGGAGGAGGAGGAGGAAGGAGAGGAGGAGGAGGAGGAGGAGGAGGAGGAGGAGGAGGAGGAGAACAGAGAGAGGGAGGGTATTGAAAAGCCGTCAGCAGAAGCACATTGGTACGTCAAACCCAGAAACTTTTTTACAATTCACCACCGCCGCTACCACCACCACCACCACCACTACCATCACCACCGCCACCGCCGCCGAGCGTGTGTGCGATTCAACAGTTGGTACAAGGGAGTGATGTTCGTTTATTGCTTCAGGTTCGCTTTTTCACACTTGTTTACTGGGCGTGTCGTATCTTCCTCTCCCGCCACGCTGCGAATCAAAACAAAGTACCACGAAAAATACCCACCTTGTCCCATAAACACTCACAAACTCCCACGTAACGCATTCCTCCCACCCACAAACCCCCTCATCACACACTAAAATATTCCCCACCCACTATTCTCAACCATAAAACTTATAAAAAAAAACTCGTAGGGAAGCAATCCAAATAGATAAACGTCAAGGGAAGAGGTAGGCGAGACTATAATCATGAAATCCAGATCGTGAAGTCGACTTGCCGCGAACACTTGACACCGCTCCCTTGTTTACATCCGGCGGCGCGCACGTGGCGGAGCTGTCGGGTGGAGAGAGATGGTTATAGCGAGAGGAGGCTTTACTGGGGCTTTGCTGGTGTTTGGCATGGCGGTGTTTGGTGCCTCCTGTGTTTATCCAGAGCTGTGTGATAGCGAGCTGAGGGGAAATGCGGAAGATGAACGTAGTGAGGGGAAATGCGGAAGATGAACGTGGTGAAGGGAAATGCTGCGGTGAGACAAGGGGACAGCGCACGGGAGGCGGCGGCAGTGGTGGTGGTGGTGGTGGTGACAGTGTAAATAAACTAATGTGTCTTTCCTGTTTGTCTTTCTCTTGTCTCGTATGAAGTGTGTGAGTTTGGTGAGAGGTAGACGAGTTGTGTATCCCTCGAATTGCTTAGATCATTACTCGCCGCTGTGTAGAGGAATTTCTTAAGCTTAGTTCCCATAACCAATTTCAATAGACATATTTTCTGTACAAATATGCAATAATATATCACAATAACACCTTAACACTAACACACTTGATTCACTCCTCTCCATACCACACTGAGATCACTTCCCCCACCAACCAACTAAAAAATAAGCGTGTTATGTACCTAATATGTTGCCCGGCGCATTACAAATCAGAATCAGAATACATAAGATACTGAAAATGGCTGAAATCTAAAGTATTCATTCACATCTACAAGAACTGTTCTGCCTAATCATCTCTCATCCTGCTAACCTAACACAGTAAAACCTCCTTAGCTTAGTTACACGTGTGGAAAACTTATTACATTAAAACTCAGCTGTCTAAGTTTTTCATTGATTCACACCAGTCTCTCATCCATTGACGCAGTAGGACATTTACACCCAACACGTCATTTGAGAGGAAGGTTTCAGGACATTTATCCCTTTCCTTTGGCTAACTCTCTCTGATCTACACAAGTGTGACTGGCAATCTAACTGGGCCTTTTTTTTTTTTTATTTCACTCTTAGTTGCTCTTGGCCAGTTTTCTCCTCTTACATGAAAAATGAATAAATAATCTAACTTTGTGATCCTGAAAGATGAAAGTGAAACGATAAGTGCAAAGAGTGTAATGAATAAAATAAAAACAACTTTCATATAACGTTCTACAGCTACAAGAAAAGAGCAGCAAGAAAAACACAAATCCACAAAACACTTCAAGGAATTTACAAGCAGAGGAATTATTTTGCAAGACAATCGGAATGTAATGAATAAAAAGGTTAAAAGGTTTGGGTGGGTTTATGCAGCACCACATAATCTCCTTACATGAACAAAGAGCAGGACTGAATGAAAAGGAATACTGCACAGAAATTTCCAAGTAACTAAAGCATGTGACTGTAATCCCTTCCACACACTGACACTGCCCTTTTAATTAAACACTGACAAGTTCTTTATATTCTACCATCATTCTCTACATTCTAGTGCAGCTCTTTAGAATTATGAAGATGTGGAGTCTCATTTACCATAATCATGCACCTTATCTATGAATCTATCTCAGCCTAATTTTACCTAACCAGAAACATAATGACTTTTTAAGTTGATTCAGTCTTGGGATGCATTTTTACAGTGAGTTTTGAGTATGACTAGACAATTTTACTGATATTAGGAAGGGTGTATGGAGGTCAGAAGATTAATAGCCATTGTTTTCCCTGTTTTAATCTCCACATAAGTTTCTGAGGCTGTATAGAATCCCCAAAACAGAATGAATATGAAAATGTGTTTTGGTACTGAAGGGATTAAGTAACATCCAGTGCGTCTGTGTGAAAATGTGGGAAATCCGACAAATTACTGAGGCGTTGAAGAAGCAAATATAACATCCTTGTATGAACTATTCCTTGACACACCAACAAAATTCACCTCCTCAAACTTTCTGCATTCTGTCACTTTTTTTCTTCATCCTCATCTATCACCTTCCTCGTGTTCCGCCTTCCAGAAATTGCCACTTTATGCATCAACAAATTCCTCAGAGCCTCAGGAATTATGGCTCCATTACTCATTTTTCTGCTGATTATTATTCCAACAGTTTTCACGTTAAATGTTCCAAAGATACCTGCAGTTTTCTCACCACACAATGGCTGGCAGATAAGTATAGGAAGGAGGTAAAGCTTGATGATAACTTTAAGAGATCTTGTACTGAGTTATGTCTGTGCTACAAACATTTCACTAGTGCTTGGGGAAATGAAACTTCTTAATCCATTCAGTACCAGGATGTGTTTTCATATTCATACTGCTTACTATTTGGTGATTTTATACAGCTTCAGATACTTATGTTGAGATTAAAATGGTAAAGACTGGCTCTTTAATTCCTTCAATACTGGGACACATTTGTACCTTGAAATATGTGTATGATGAGATCATTTCATTTACATTAAGAAAGGTCTATGGAGGTCAGAAGATTAATGACCAGAGTCTTCACTATTTTTATTCCCATATGAGTTTCTGAAGCTGTATAAAATGACCAAATAGTTAGCAGAATGAATATGGAAAAGCATCAAGGTACTGAAAGGGTTAATCATCTGACCTCCATAGACCCTTCCTAATGTCAATAAAATCACCTTATCACACCCAAATCTCAAGGTAAATATGTGTAAAGGGGATCTTTGTGTAGTTGAGGGTTAGGGTAAACAAAATGGTATTGTGTTACACTCTTTATGGTGGAATTGTTGCCTTGATGTAGTGATTCCTAAAATATTTGTTCAGCGAGGAGTGAGTGTTTGGTGTAAGAGTTTAGTGTCTCAGTGCAATGTTTACCCCAGTGGTGTTCCCAGACCTAACACTCTTCTCAACACTGCAACACTTGTTCTTGACTCACTCACTTCTTTTTATAACTGTTAATGTGGTTTTTCTACAGTTTACTTCTTAGTGAAATCGAGAAACCTTAATAGTACAGTACATGGGATGAATTTGATGTGCAGGTAGGAAAAAGCTATTTAGTATTATAGAAGGAATTTTATATGACTAATTAATTTCTATCTTGAATTGTTGATGTGGTTTTTCTGTGGTTTACTTCCCAGAGAAATTGAGAAATCTTAATGATACAGTACATCGAATAATTTTTGATGTGCAGGTAGGTAAAAGCTATTTAGTATTATAGAGGGAATGTTATATATGCTAAGTCTCTTTAATTAACCCCTTGAGTGCCATGACACGTTTCCATATTCATTGTGCTTACTATTTGGTGACTTTATACAGCTTCAGAAACTTATTGTGGGATTGAAATAGTGAAGACTGTGGCCATTAATCTTCTGACCTCCATAGACCCTTCCTAATATCAATAAAATGGTCTAATGGCACACAAACCTCAAGGTAAAAATGTGTCCCAGTAGTGAATGGTTTAATAGCACAGTACATGAGATGAATTTTAATGTTCAGGTAGGCAGAAAGTGTTTAGTATTATAGAGGGAATATTATATGCTAAGGTTTACTAATTCAGGTTTATAATACAGTGATTAATAAGTTTTGTTCATGTAGTATTGTGAGAGGAATAGATTGTGTTAATAGAAATACTTATGTTGGAATAAAGTTAAAGTTACAATATGATAAGACTTGTACAGGTTTTAACTCCTTCAGTACCATGATGTGTTGCCATATTTATTCTGGTTACTATTTTGGTGAGTTTATACAGCCTCAGAAACTTATGTTGGAGATTAGAATAGTGAAGACTGTGGCCATTAATCTTCTGAGCTCCATAGACGCTTCCTAATGTCAATAAAAGAATCTAACCACATCCAAAACTCATGATAAAAATGCATCCCAGTACTCAAGGGGTTAGAGTGACAAGAGATTACAATGCAGGTGTTTCAATATATATTTTTCATGTAAGAGGGGAAAAATGCCAAAGAAAATTATATATATAAAAAAAGGCCCACTTTGTTTCTAGTCCCCTTGTAGGTCTGAGAGAGTTAGCCAAAAGAAAGGTATAAATGTTTTGAAACCTCCCTCTTGAGGTTTAACCCCTTCAGTACTGGGATGCATTTTTTTCCTCGAGTTTTGGGTGTGACTAGAGCATTTTACTGGCATTAGGAAGGGTCTATGGAGGTCAGAAGTTTAAATGCCAGAGTCTTCACTATTTTAATCCCACACATAAGTTTCTGAAGCTGTATAAAATCACCAGAATGAATATGAAAACATGTCCTGGTACTGAAGGGGTTAAATGAAGTGAAGTCATGGGAAGTTGGAAATATGTGTTTGACTTGCTGATGTACATGTCTCTTTATTTCTTTGCAGTGTGTTTGTGTTGAGTGTGTGGGAAGGAGAGGAGGAAGCAAGTGAAGAAGAAACAGCAGGAAATGAACAACAGTATTGAAGTAAGTGTGTGTTTGTCATTTGTTCTATTCAGCCTCATTAGCTTTGAGTTTCTTTAATTGTTGCCTTGTGGAGATGTAAGAAGTGTCATTATTGTAATTATTTATGCTATTGTTGCTGTCGTTGTTTCCTTCACATTTCAGAGAGAGGTTTGAATGTTGTGTTTCTTATCAGAAGTATAAAGAGTGTCATTATCACTATTGTTATTATTATTATTATCATTATTATTATTATTATTATTATTATTATTATTATTATTATTATTATTGTTGTTGTTGTTGTTGTTGTTGTTGTTGTTGTTGTTGTTGTTGTTTTTATTCTTCTTTATTTCCTTGCACTCTTTTCCTTAAATCATTTGGGTCTATCTTCATTTATTTACATTCCTTTTAATCATCTCCCTCTTTTTCTTCCTCTTTATTATCAGGTGTCTTCCTTTTATCACTCCTTTTTCTTCATCTCCTTTCTCTCTTTTCTTTAAATCATTCAGCACTATCTACATTTATTGACACTCATTTTTATCATTTCTCTCTTTTTTTTCCTTTTTATTATCCATTGTCTTCCTTTTACCACTCCTTTTCTTCATCTTTCTTCTCTCTTTTGTTTAAATCATTCAGCACTATCTACATTTATTGGCACTCACTTTTATAATTTCTCTCTACTTTTTCCTTTTTTATGATCAGTTGTCTTTCTTTAACTCATTTGGTTAGGTTACGTTAAATTATGTTAGAAATCCTTCATTTTAGTATGTAGTGTATTCTTCTTATCACTTCTGTTTCTATCTCCTTTAATTATTATCAAGTCTATCTTCCTTTTAAACCATTCCATACTGTGTTTTTTCTTTACCTCCCTTCACTGTTTTCCTTTAAATGATCTAGTATCTTCATCTAATATCCTCCTTTTTTATTATCTCTTTTCTGTTTCATTAATTATCACTTCTGTTTCTGTCCCTTGTAATTATCAAGTATATTTTTCCTTTTAAACCATTCCACACTAACTTTTTTCCTTATTTCCCTTCACTATTTTTCCTTAAGTCATTTGGTTAGGTTAGGTTAGATATATACTGTCCTTATCACCCTTATCTCTTTCCCTTTAATTATCAAGTATATTTTTCCTTTTAAACCATTCCACACTATCTTTTTTCCTTATTTCCCTTCACTGTTTTTCCTTAAGTCATTTGGTTAGGTAAGGTTAGATATATACTGTCCTTATCACCGCTATTTCTATCCCTATAATTATCAAGTATATCTTCTTTAACCCATTCCCTGACGTAACAAATTCCTCCCATCCACTCACACTCTTCCCAATCCATGCTGCAAATTTTCTCCTGTGTGAAAGCGAACATAAGAAATGACTTAATTATACCTGTGTGTGCAGTGTAGGGATTAGAAGGGGCTATAGGGGACTGTGGGGGGCTGTTGTGGCCTTGGGTGGGTGTATAGGGGAGCTGTGGAGCCTGGTGTGGGGTCTATGTAGAGCTGGGGTGAGGCTAGGGGGCTTGTAAATATGACCTTGTATTTCACTGGTTCGTTTCTAATTTAGCTTTGCCTAACCTTGCCTTAATTAGTAGTGATGAGCTATGTGTGTGTGTGTGTGTGTGTGTGTGTGTGTGTAATGAAGGGTTGTCAAGGTGTAAATAAAAGAGGTATAATTTCTGCCTCTTCTTTTTTGTTTTTGTTTTTCTTTTTGTCTATTTGTTGCTATTTCTGTTACAAAGGCAGGAGAGGAAAGGAGGGTGAGAAAAATTGAAGGTTATTGCTGTAATGTGGTGTTTAATGATCTGTTACCTTTACTCTCCCCTTCAGTCTTGTCTCTTTTTATTCTCTTTCTCTTCTAATTTCTCCTTTTTTTTTCTTTCTCTTTCTCTTTCTCTTTCTCCTGTATTGTCCCATTCATGTTATAATTAATGGTTTGTTTTGGTTTTGGTTTCTTCTATTCCTATTTTTTTCAGTCTTGCATTTTCTTTCTGTTTCTCCTTTTTTTTTCTTTTCATATTATTACTGTTTGGTATTTAAATATTTGTTTTGTCTGTCTATCTTTCCATCTATCAGTCTGTTTGTTCATCTGGCTGTCTGTTTGTATGTCTATCTGTCTGTCTGTGTGTCAGAGTGTCTATCTGTCTGTCTGTCCATCTTTCTATCTGTTTGTGTGTCTGTCTATCTGTCCATCTGATTGTCTGTGTATCTGTCTGTTTGGCTGTCTGTCTCCCTGTCAGTCTGTCTCTCTGTCTGTCTGTCTATCTGTCTGTCTGTCTCTCTGTCCATCTAGTTGCCTGTCTGTCTGTCTGTCTGTCTGTCTGTCTCATGTCATCTTATCAATAAACCAGAATTTGAGCAATGGAATCAGCACCTTTCAACACAAAAACATCAATAACCAGTGGAAATATTAAGGAAATTCTTACTTGTTACCACTCCATCAAAAGGTAAGACTGTATTTAACCCCTTCAGTACTGGGACACTTTTTCACCTTGAGATTTGGATACAATTAGACCATTTTATTGATATTAGGAAGGGTCTATGGAGGCCGGAAGGTTAATGGCCACAGTCTTCACTATTTTAACCCTTCAATACTGGGACACTATTTTACCTTGAGATTTGGATACAATTAAACCATTTTATTGACATTAGGAAGGGTCTATGGAGGTCGGAAGGTTAATGGTCCAGAGCCTTCACTATTTTAACCCCCGACATAAGTTTCTGAAGCTGTTTAAAATCACCAAATAGTCACCAGAGTGGATATGGAAATGCCTTATAATATTGAAGGGGTTGGAGTTAATAGCCTTGTTTGGACAGGTGGTTATATTCTCTTGTTGTATTTGCTTGTAAAGTTGGAAGGTTCACGTTTTCTATGAGCAAGGGAGTCTATGTTATTTTATTCTCACACACTCATTATACAGTGTGTGAGTCTTTAGTGTTTGATATTTTAATGAGGTGCTGAGCTTGGGAAGTGAGGGAGTGAGTGAGAACGCCGTGTCTCTTTCTCTTGTTTTTCTCTCTCTCTCTCTCTCTCTCTCTCTCTCTCTCTCTCTCTCTCTGTTATGGCGGATTTGTGTGAAGGTGGTTTTAATTAAATTCTCACTGTATATTTGTCACGTTTTCCAACACCCCCCCTCCCCTCATCCCTTCCCCTCATCCCCTGCCTGACCATCTCTCCCCCTCCCTTCCCCTCGCCTGGCTATCTTTTCCCCTCCCTTTCCCTTGCCTGGTCTTCTCTTCCCCTCTCCTTATTCCCTCCCTTCCCCTGCCCTCATCTCCTGCCTGGCCATATCTCCCCCTCCCTTCCCCTCGCCAGGCTATCTCTTCCCCTCCCTCCCCTCCCGTCCCCTCCCCTCCTCTCCCCTCCCTGGCCACCATTATTCTGCATACGTTCAGTTTAGTGTGTGTAATTAAAAAGCAGGTCGTGTGTTTTTAAGAGACCTGATGTTCTGTTCTCCGTGCTTCGTTATACACTTTGCAAGGTCATACACACACACACACACACACACACACACACACACACACACACACACACACACACACACACACACACACACACACACACACACAGGCACACGCAGAGACACACACACACAGGCACACTACTACTACTACTACTACTACTACTACTACTACTACTACTACTACTACACACACACACACACACACACACACACACACACACACACACACAACTCAACTTATTCTTCTTTTAAAACTATCAATAGGGGTGTACCACAAGGATCTATTTTAGGTCCAATATTATATCTCATCTACATTAATGACATTGTTAATGCAAGTACAAAATTTAAATATACAATTTATGCTGATGACACAAACCTATTACTAAATGATAACAATATTTATAACTTGTATGAAAATCTCCATAATGAATTAAATGCTGTCAATAAATGGATTAAAAATAATAAATTAAATTTGAATATTACGAAAACTAATTACATTGTTTTTCAAAATCGTTCCATCACAATTAACATGCCACCTGTGCTACTTGAGGGGACAACATTGCAAAGAGTGAAATCTGCAAAATTTTTGAGGGTATTCATAGATGAAAATATTAACTGGAGAAGTCAAATCAATTCTGTTGTAACTAAATGATCAAGGATGTGCGGTATACTTTATAGAATAAGAGACAATCTAACAAGAGAAGCCCTTGTTAGCATATATTATACATTATGTTATCCACATTTGATATATTGTGTTTCCGTGTGGGCGTGTACGTGGCCCTCGTTTTTAAATAAATTGCAAATAGCTCAGAATAAAATTTTTAGGTGTATGTTTTATATGAAAAAATTGATTCTACTCATATTGTAATCCGTGAACACAAATTCCTTACTTTCAAAAATATTCATAAGAATTTCCTTTTATCATTCATCTTTAAATGCCTTACTCAGCAACATGGGAGTGAATATTTCCACATGATAACTACATCACACAACACCAGAAGAAATAATGTTAACCTTACTTGCCCACAGTTCAGGACAACTCTTTTCAAAAACAGCATTTTGTGCTACGGACCAACTATATGGAATTCTCTGCCAATGGACATAAAAAAAAAAATTTAACAGTGGTAACTATTCTCAGATGTAAAATTAAGTAATTCATATTGTTATTGTCCCATTATTAACATCGTTGATTATATTATTATAATTGTAATTATTAATGATATTTTTTTGGTTAAGGAAGGTTAGGTATCCAATCCAGCTCCATATATCTATTAAAGAAAATGTCTGTCGGGAAGCTTCGGCTTGACAGGCTAAGCCTACTCAACTATGTAAATAGTATAAATAGCTTTATTTTGTATATTTATGCCAATAAAATTGACTTTACTTTACTTTACTTTACACACACACACACACACACACACACACACACACACACACACACACACACACACACACACACACACACACACACACACACACACTACTACTACTACTACTACTACTACTACTACTACTACTACTACTACTACTACTACTACTACTACTACTACTACTACTACTACTACTACTACTACTACCACAACAACAACAACAACAACTACAAGAACAACTACAACTACTACTACTACTACTATCAGTGAGAACCAACATCTGATCTTTTTGGTAAATGCAGCTTAATCTTGAAGTGAAAAAAGTGAGACAGACAGACAGACATGTAAATCGTGAAAAATGAGAGGGAGAACAGACAGACAGAATGACAGACACGTAATTTCATCCTTCCTCTTGTAATTCTCTTTAAAAGAAAGAAAAAGAAATGCAAAAGTGACGTGGAAAGAATGATGGAAGGTAAGGGAAAGTGACACGCTGGGCTGACACGCTGGGTTGATACGCTGAGCTGACACGCTGGGCTGACACGCTGGGCTGATACGCTGGGCCGACACGCTGGGCTGACACGCTGGGCTGACACGCTGGGCTGGTACGCTGGGCTGACACGCTGGGCTGATACGCTGGGCTGACACGCTGGGCTGATACGCTGGGCTGATACGCTGGGCTGACACGCTGGGCTGATACGCTGGGCCGACACGCTGGGCTGACACGCTGGGCTGACACGCTGGGCTGGTACGCTGGGCTGACACGCTGGGCTGATACGCTGGGCTGACACGCTGGGCTGATACGCTGGGCTGATACGCTGGGCTGACACGCTGGGCTGACACGCTGGGCTGATACGCTAGGCTGATACGCTGGGCTGACACGCTGGGCTGATACACTGAGCTGACACGCTAGGCTGATACGCTGGGCTGATACGCTGGGCTGACACGCTGGGCTGATACACTGAGCTGACACGCTAGGCTGATACGCTGGGCTGATACGCTGGGCTGACACGCTGGGCTGATACGCTGAAGACTTCCTGGAGATTTGACGCTCTTGTTCTGAATGGCATCTATTTAGTGATACATTTTCGCCCCACATATCTACTTTTTTTTTTTTATCTATTTTCTAATACACTTTCGCCACTTCCTCTACTCTTCTTCTTTTTCTTCTACTTTCTGATAAAATTCTCTTCACATTCACTACTTTTCATCTACTTTCTCAAATACTTCCGCGCCACACCTCTACAATTTCTCTCTCTCTCTCTCTCTCTCTCTCTCTCTCTCTCTCTCTCTCTCTCTCTCTCTCTCTCTCTCTCTCTGCCACTACTTTTTTGTCTACTTTTTAATAAATTTCTCTTCATCTCTGCTTCTTTTTTTTTTATCTACTTTCTGTCATTCTTCTCTTCGCCTCTACTAGCTTTTCTCTACTTTCTCTTACATTTCTTTACATCTCCTCTTCTCCTCGTCTACTTGCTCATACTCTCCTCTTCATATCCACTACTTTCTTCTCTACTTTCTAAAAAAAACTTTCGCGCCACACTTCAATTATCTACTTTTTGATATACTTCCTCGCCAAATCTCTACTTTTTGCCTACTTTTTTGATACACTTCTCTTGCACATCTGTTACTTTCCTGGTCTACTTTCTAATACACTTCTCTTGACATCTACTGCCTTTTTTTTTTTCGTCTACTTTCTAAAATGCTCTTCTTCACCTCCAGTACTTTTTTTTTTTTAATTTACTTTCTCATACACTTCTCTTGCGCATCTGCTACTTTTCTGTTACTTTTCTCGCCTACTTTCTGATACACTTTTCTCTCTCCTCTCATCTTCAGTAAACAAAGTAAACAAATCAGCAATGAGGTGGTGTCTGTCCTCTTCCAAGTAACGCACGAGAGCTCTAATACACTCGGCAATCGCGTCTTACTTATTCAATTTCACATATAATATTTCAATTTAGCTTGTATTCATAAACCCTTTGCTCTCACCATCACTGCTTTCCAAAGGCTCCAGTTGAAGATTCTCGTGTTTTTAAGGGTATTTTTACGCTTCTGGTGATAGATTGGCAGTATTTCTAGTTTATTAAAAGGAGAAAGTGTCTTGAAAACTCACCTAGTTGTCTCTCTGGCCTTGGGAAATTGTCGTAGTGAGAGAGGAAGGGTTCTTTCTGAATACTGGCGTTTATCTCAACAAGTTTAAATTTATGCTTCACTTGAGTCAATAAAATAAATACATAAATAACACATATAAATATAATACTCGCGGACACGT
>NC_059279.1:17221940-17226940 GCF_017591435.1 Portunus trituberculatus | reverse complement strand
TTTTATTTTCGTGTTTATCATCTTCCCTCCTTTTTCCTTCCTTCATTATTTCAGTCATATTTCATTTCCTTATTCTCAGTGGCACAGCAGCACCAAGCGACATGAACCTTGTCAAGCCACACGTGTACAAGCAACACTAAGTAACTACCATTAATATTTCAAGGTTGACAGTGACAGGGGGCCAACAGGTCAGGTGATGGTGGAGTGCGTGGAGTGCTTGTTTCTCCATTGTGTTCCTGTGTGTTGCTTTTGTGTGCTCTAATTAACGAGACGTCTTGTCCAGCGGTGATGTAAAGACCTGCATTAAGTTTTCGTCTCAAAAGTGGCTATTGTGTCTTATGAAACGAGGAGGAGGAGGAGGAGGAGGAGGAGGAGGAGGAGGAGGAGGAGGAGGAAGAAGAAGAAGAAAAGTAACAGGAGGAGGAGGAGGGGTAGGAAAAAAAAGAGAAGTAAAAAGAAGAAAAGGGAGAAGAAGAGGAAGAAGAAGAATAGGAGGAGGAGGAGGAGGAGGAGGAGGAGGAAGAAGAAGAAGTAAAGTAACAGGAGGAGAAGGAGGGGTAGGAAAAAAAAAGAGAAGTAAAAAGAAGAAAAGGGAGAAGAAGAGGAAGAAGAAGAATAGGAGGAGGAGGAGGAGGAAGAGTAGGAGGAAGAAGAAGAATAGTAGGAAGAGGAGGAAGAGGAAGAAGAAGAAAAATAACAGGAGCAGGACGAGGAGGAGGAGGAGGAGGAGGAAAAAAGAGAAGAAAAAGAAGAAAAGGAAGTGGAAGAGGAAGAAAAGAAGAATAGAAGGATGAGCCGAAGGAGGAGAAGGGAGAAAAGTAGGAGAGGAAGGAGAAGGAGGAAAAAAAAAGAAGGAAAAGGACGAAAAATAGAAAAACAAAAGAAAAACAAGTACTAGTGGAAAAGAAGAATAGAGAAAAAAATAAAGTAAAAAAAGAATAATAAGAATAGGAAGAGGAAGAGGAGGAAGGAGAAGAAGAAGAGGAACCTTTTGTGCACCTCACCTGTCTTGTCTGCAATCTTACCTTAACATTACCTGTGCAAAGTCTGCCCCTCTCTGTACTACCTGCAATATTTCCTCACCTGGCCAGACGAGGGATTAATTAACTCAGGTGAGCGTTGACTTAGGCTTTTATTTCAATTTTTTTTTCAATTTTATTTTTTATTTCTCATTTAATTTATTTCTATCTGGAGGGATTAATGAAAAGTGATTTAAATATAGGATAATGTATTTTGTAGGATTTCTGTTTATTCTCTCTCTCTCTCTCTCTCTCTCTCTCTCTCTCTCTCTCTCTCTCGTATATTTATAGCTTCCGATCTTAGAGAGAGAGAGAGAGAGAGAGAGAGAGAGAGAGAGAGAGAGAGAGAGAGAGAGTCAGCTTTGAAATATTCCTGGAACCAACCTCTCTCTCTCTCTCTCTCTCTCTCTCTCTCTCTCTCTCTCTCTCTCTCTCTCTCTCTCTCTCTCTCTCTCTCTCTCTCTTTTGGTTTTGTTTGCTAAGTGCTGAAAATTATTTCGCTTCCTTGTGTAAATATATTTTGTTGATTTATTTATGCATATTTTGGGTCCCACGTGTGTGTGTGTGTGTGTGTGTGTGTGTGTGTGTGTGTGTGTGTGTGACTAATGTGCATAGTTGCGATGATGGTATGGCAACGCTCTGACTACACACACACACACACACACACACACACACACACACACACACACACACACACACACACACACACACACACACACACACACACACATTTGTCGTGTAAATATTAGTGCAAAAATGTTGCGAATTTTTGTGTTATGTCAATAATCTTACTCTTTTGGGGAAAGCGTACACACACACACACACACACACACACACACACACACACACACACACACACACACACACACACACACACACACACACACACACACACACGTGGTAGTTATTATTGTTTTTGTTGTTGGTATTGTTGTTGTTGTATTACTCATCATCTTCATCATTATCATCATCTTTTTTGTTTTCTTCTTCTTCTTCTTCTTCTTCTTCTTCTTCTTCTTCTTCTTCTTCTTCTTCTTCTTCTTCTTCTTCTTCTTCTTCTTCTTCTTCTTCTTCTTCTTCTTCTTCTTCTTCTTCTTCTTCTTCTTCTTCTTCTTCTTCTTCTTCTTCTTCTTCTTCTTCTTCTTCTTCTTCTTCTTCTTCTTCTTCTTCTTCTTTATCTTGCTTACAACTACATCTTAGTCAGTATATTTCCTGCCTTTCTTTGTTTATCTCTCCTCTCTCCCCTTCCTCCTCCTTCCTCTCTTCCACATCCTTTTCTTCCTCTTTTTCTCCCTTTTCTTCCTATTCCTATCCTTTACTTTCCCTTTCTTTCCCATTGTCTCTCTTTTTTATCTTTCTTTTCTGCCCTTATCTTCGTTCCTCTCCTCCTTTGTTCCTATCCTTCCTTTTTATACCCTTTCTTTTTGCTTTTCATTTTCCCTTGTTTCTGTTTCCATGACTATCTTTTCCCCCTCCTCCTCCTCCTCCTCCTCCTTTTCCTCCTCCTCCTCCTCCTCCTCCTTCTTCTCCATTAAAAGGTAATTGGCGATGCCCTTGTTAGCAGCAAAGGTCGAGGTGTTCGGCGCCATTCTCCTCCTCCTCCTCCTCCTCCTCCTCCGCAGGATAAGAGGAGACCTAATCGAAGTTTTCAAAATTTTTCAGGGATACAACAACCTTGATGTCAATAAATATTTTACTATTGATCATTCCACCATAACAAGGAATAATGGATTTAAAATTACACCAAAACGCTTTAAAACCCACGAGGCAAAGCACTTTTTCTTTAATAGAATAGTTAACATTTGGAATAAGCTTCCTTCAGATATAGTAAACAGTACTTCCATTGCATCATTCAAAAACAAAATTGATAAATATTTAAAGAATAACCCCAACAAGCTCTCTTCTTGTCTGAATAATTAAACATGATACTATATTAACTTTCTTATAGATAGATATGTAGAGTTCACCGTAGGGTGAATAATAGAATCTCCTTTCATCCTTTCCTGTGAAAATTCCATGTCAGTTTTTTCCATACTGCATGGTACTTTTCCAAGCTATTTTCCATGCCAGCGAAAGCTGGAGGGAGTGGTGGGTGGGGAGGAGCCTTCTCCTGTACTGTCCTGTCTCTCTTATCTGTAGCCAGTTAGAAGTAGTTACCAAACAGCCTCGAAAGGACCAACAGGTCTGTTGCTGTTTGGCTTTCCTTTGTATTCCTTTGTATTCCTCCTCATTGCCCGTCTCGTTTTCCCTCCTCCACGTTGACCGCCTTCTCGTTTTCTCCCTCCTCCTTTCTCTCCTTTGTTGTGTTCCCCTCCTCCTCCTCCTCCTCCTCCTCCTCCTCCTCCTCCTCCTCCTCCTCCTCTTCCTTTTCCTCTTCCTTTTCCTTTTCCTCTTCCTCCTCCTCCTCCTCCTCCTCCTCCTCCTCCTCCTCCTCCTCCTGCTGTTATCGAATTAGCGAAAGAGAAATAAATTGACCATGTTTTGTTTCCCCTTGTTTCCCACTTTTCCCTATGTGTGTCTGACTGTCTGCCTGTCTGTCTGTCTGTCTGTCTGTCTGTCTGTCTGTGTGTCTGTATGTACCGCAGAAGATAAAGTGCAATTAAAAACACAAATAAATGCTGTGAGATCCAAGATTTTTTTTTTTCGTTTACAGAGAAAACGTAAGATTTGCTTCATAATTCCTTTGTTTTTTTGTGCAAGAGAGAAAAAAAAAAAACTTGCCAAGAGTAACAATAGATAGATAATGAATGAATAAATAAATAAATAGATAAAAAATGTCGACTTGAAATGCCAGCTCCCGTAAAGATTGATAGAGAATTAACTAATGTCAGAGAGAAATTGAGAAAAACAAGGAAAATCTTTTGGTGTATTCTGACAGGAAGGAAAGAAAAAAAAATATATAAACAGGAAAATAATTGGATAAATGGAGGAAAGATGGCATTTCAAGTGGGCATTTTTGTTATTTATTTTTTTTCTTTCCTTCCTGTCAGAATACACCAAAAGATTTTCCTTGTTTTTCTCAATTTATTTTCCTTGTAGGGTTGAATAAAAGATTGATAGGAAATTAGCCAGTCAGGGGAAAATGTCTTGAAACCTCCTCTTTAGCCCATAAATTCCCGTATAAATAGAAAAAAAAAATAAATAAAAAGTCAAGATGTATGAGCCTTGTCTATACTGGGAAAAGAAGACAGTACAGTACTCTAGGATGAACGCCGAATTACTGGCTGGACGTGGATAGGATGAACAGGGACAGGGTAGGATGAACAGCTACTAGAAATCATGGAGTAGGATGGACAAGGATTGGATAAGAGTAGGATGGGATAGGATGGACAAGGACAGGGTAGGATGAACAGCTGCTAGGAATCATGGCGTAGGATGGAATAGGATGGACAAGGATATAGTAGGAGTAGATAGTAATAGGATGAACAAGGATAGAGTAGGATAAACAGAGGCTTGGCATGGTGTAGTAGGATGAAATAGGATGAACAAGGATAGGATAGGATGAACAGCTATTAGAAAAAGTGGAATAGGATAGAATAGGATAAACAAGCACAGGATAGGAGTAGGATGGGATAGGATGAACAGGAACAGAGAAGGAGTAGGATGAAATAGGATGAACAGAGACACAGTAAAAGTAAGGTGGAATAGGATGAACAAGGATGGATAGGAGTAGGATGAAATAGGATGAACAGAGACTCCTTTGGTTGAAATAGTGGATGTGAAATGACAAGAGAAGTGAAAATTGAGTTAAAAGTTCATTGTTTTGTGAGTGTGTCAGAATGGAACGGTAAAAAAAAAGGAGAGGAGGATGAAGGAATGTGAAAATGAGAAGATGATGGAAATAAAGGAGGAAAATGGCAAAGATAAGGTGATTAGAAGATGGGAATGACGTGAAAAGATGGAAACAAGTGGGAAAAAGTAAGAAAAATAAGAAAAATATAGAAAGATAAAAAAAATGAAGGAGAAATAAAAAAGAAAGAA
>NC_059279.1:17206940-17211940 GCF_017591435.1 Portunus trituberculatus | reverse complement strand
CAATGGAGAGTGAACGTAATAAAAATGAAGGTTTGAAAAATACAAGAGAAAGAAAATAGTTAGAAAGATAAAAAAAAGAAAGATGAGAAATGTAAAAATTAAGAGAGAGAGAGAGAGATAACAGATAAACCTTCAAGTAAAAAGACAAAGAAGATCAATGTAGAGAAGATAAAAAAAAATGAAGGTTATTAAATAGATAATAGATGAAAAAAAAAAAGAAAACGAAAATCAAAGGAGAGTAAACATGAAGATGAAAAATGAAGCTTACAAAAAAGATAGAAAAATATTTGAAAGATAGATAAAAAAAAACGAAGAAAGATAAGAAACGTAAAAACTAAGATAGAGATAAAAGAAAAAGGAAGATAAATGAAGAATAAACGTAATAGAAATGAAGATTACAAAAAAATACAAGAAAAAAAAGATAGAAAAAAAAAATGAATCAACACACACACACACACACACACAGATCCTTTACATTCCCTCTTATAGGATCGAAGGACTCCTCTTACTCCTCATCTTGTTGCCGGAATCCTATGAAGAAAATCCTTTATCTGTTCTCTCTTTATCCTCTTTTCCTCCTTCCCCATTCGCCCAAAGCGTGTGGTTAGGAGGCGATAAAAAGATAAGGAAAACAGAGGAGGTAGGTGTGAAGTGTGATAAGACAGAGGGAGAGAGAGAGGAAAGGAAAATATAGGACGTGTTTGCATAGAGAGAGAGAGAGAGAGAGAGAGAGAGAGAGAGAGAGAGAGAGAGAGAGAGAGAGAGAGAGAGAGAGAGAGAGAGAGAGAGAGAGAGATATGAAGAGTAATAAAACGATAAGTGAAGAAGAAAAAAGATTATTCTAAATGTTTCTTTTAGAGAGAGAGAGAGAGAGAGAGAGAGAGAGAGAGAGAGAGAGAGAGAGAGAGAGAGAGAGAGAGAGAACTTATGCAAATTTGAAGATTAAATAAAAAAGGAAATGAAGAAAAGGAGATTGTATATGCCAAATGCTCCTTAGAGAGAGAGAGAGAGAGAGAGAGAGAGAGAGAGAGAGAGAGAGAGAGAGAGAGAGAGAGAGAGAGAAAGGTCGTGAAGAAATAGTGATGTTGTGTTTGGAGAGAGGGAGAAGGAGGAAGAAGATGAGGAAGAAGAGGAGGAAGAAGAGAAGGATGAAGACGAGGAAGAAGAGAAGGAGGAAGAGAAGAAGAGATGGGAGGATTGCAGGTGGTATTAAGTGTTTACAGAAGAAGGGAACTGAAGGGGGACAAAAAATGGAGATGAGTAAGGAATGAAGGAGGAGGAGGAGGAGGAGGAGGAGGAGGAGGAGGAGGAGGAGGAGGAGGAGGACGAGGACACGTGATCAGAGGAAAATAAACAAAAGAGTCTTCGTATTAAGCATCCTTTACTCTCTCTCTCTCTCTCTCTCTCTCTCTCTCTCTCTCTCTCTCTCTCTCTCTCTCTCATAAAGTTGATGTTTTGGAAGATAATTTCATTATTATTATTATTATTATTATAATTTTTATTATTATTATTGCTACTACTAGTACTACTACTACTACTACTACTACTACTACTACTACTACTACTACTACTACTACTACTACTACTACTACTACTACTACTACTACTACTGTTGCTATTAGTGTTTTCGTCATTTCCTCCTCCTCCTCCTCCTCCTCCTCCTCCTCATTTTCCTTATTTTCAGATAAAGAAAAACTTTATTTACTTTTTTTCATGTTTTTCATTACAAACTTTTCATCTTATCCTTTGATTCTCTGACACACACATGCTGTAGTAGCAGTCACACAAACAGACAGACAGACAGACAGAAAAACAAACAGACAGACAGACAGAGAGATATATAGAAAGACAGACAGACAGACAAACCGATAGATTGACAGGCAGGCAGACAGACAAACAGAAAGACAGACAGAAAGACAGAAGAAAGACAGACAGATAGACAGACAGACAGACAGACAGATAGACAGACAGACAGACAGACAGACAGACAGAAAGACAAACAGACAGAAAAATAGACAGACAGACAGACAGAAAGACAAACTGACAGGCAGACAAAAAGACAGAAAGACATACATACGTACGTACAGACAGACAGACAGACAGACAGACATACAGAGACAGACAGACAAACAGACAGACAGAAAGACAAACAAACAGACAGACAGACAAAGAAACAGACAGCCTCGTTAGATCCAGGACGGTGGTTACTGTCTGTTCCTTCCTTTGTGTTCCTTTGTGTTCACCCTCTCCCCCCCCATTCATCACCATTAACTCTCCTTTCATTGTCATTGTCTCTCTCTTTAATTACCTATTTGTTTGTACGTTTGTGTGTTTGTTTGTCGTACTGTCCATTAATCAAGCTATTGTTTCGTGGTTTTCTCTCTCTCTCTCTCTCTCTCTCTCTCTCTCTCTCTCTCTCTCTCTCTCTCTCTCTCTCTCTCTCTCTCTCTCTCTCTCTCTCTCTCTCTCTCTCTCTCTCTCTCTCTCTCTCTCTCTCTCAATCATTTTGTTACATTTGTCTTTTTTTTCTTTTCTCTTTTATTTTATTTATTTTTCTCTATCTTATTTTTTGTATTTTCTTATTACTCCTCCTCCTCCTCCTCCTCCTCCTCCTCCTCCTCTCTCTCTCTCTCTCTCTCTCTCTCTCTCTGTGTGTGTGTGTGTGTGTGTGTGTGTGTGTGTGTGTGTGTGTGTGTGTGTGTGTGTGTGTGTGTGTGGGTGTGTGAGGTGAGTAACGTGAGTGATTGAACTGAGTGGGTGTGATGAATGAGAGCGGAAGGGAGAGAGGGAGAGGGAGAGGTAGAGGGAGAGGGGAAGAGAGAGAGAGAGAGAGAGAGAGAGAGAGGGAGAGGGAGAGGGAGTGAGAGAGTAGGAGTTGATTGCAGAGGAGTGTGAAAAGGAGAGGGAGATGATGCAGCTGTCGAGGAAGTTTTTATAGATAGGAAATAGATAGATAGATAGATAGATACATGGATGGATAGATAGATAGATAGATAGATAGATAGGTAAAGACATTTGTCCCACATTCCTGCCTTATTTTATTAATTTTTAGGGAGCTGGCAATCAAGTGGGCCTTTTTTAAATATTGTTCTTGTTATCCTTGGCGAGCTTCCGTCTTCCATAGAAAAATAGATAGAGAGAGATGAATAGATGATAAAGATATAGATAGAATGATAGATAGATATTTTAATAACCACAATACAAAAGACAACATAATTCCAGTGTTTTTTTTTTTTAATGAAGAGAAGAGAGCCAGCCAAGAGAGAGAGAGAAAAAGATAAGAAAAAGGCCCACTTGAGTGTTGCCTCTCTACAAAGGGAATAATGTCAGCCAAAATTATGGAGCAAATGTCGCGATACCTCGTAGGAAGTCGAAAATACAGAACGAATTATCTCTTGAAGTTTCAATTAGTATGAGAGAAACAAAGTAACGAAAAAAGAGAATTAGGAGATGAACGACAAGGGAAAAAAAAGAAAAGAAGAAGCAAGGAAGGAGAGAAGAAGATAAGAATGTTAGGTATAAATAAAGATTCAGATAACAAGAAGAGGTAGATAAGAATAGGAAGAACAAGGAATAAAAGAACAAGAAGAAGCAAAGAAGGAGAGAGGAAGATAATGAAGTTAGGTATAAATAGAGATACAGATAAGAAGAAATAACGTAGACATGAATAAAGAAAAAGAGTAATAATAAAGAGTTTTTGAATGGAAGAACAAGGAATAAAAGAACAAGAACAAGAAGAAGCAAAGAAAAAGAAGAGAAAAGAAAGGGAGATGCTAAAGAAGAATAACACCGAAATAAAATAAACTTCATATGAATAAAGAAAAAAGATAAAAAGAACAAAGAGGAGAACAAGAACAAGGAAGACCAAAGGAGAAGAAAAAAAAAAAAAGGATGATTCTATTACGAAGAAGAAGAACAAGAAGAAGATTAGACAGTGAAAAGATCAATGTTTTTTATTACGAAAGAGATGAAAAAGAGACAAAAAAAAAAAAGTATTAGATGACATTAAGAAAATATTTTGCCACGGAGAAGTACAGAAGAAGTATGTTGGGTAAATATTTGACTCTCTCTCTCTCTCTCTCTCTCTCTCTCTCTCTCTCTCTCTCTCTCTCTCTCTCTCTCTCTCTCATCATCGCCTTTATTTTTAACAGATTTATTCATTTTTTTGTCTATTTTTTTATGATTTTGCTTTATTTCTTTGTTCCTTGTCTTTAATTTCTTGTTGTGTTGTTCCTCTTCTTCCTTTTTTATCTATTTTTATCCTTCCTCCCTCTTTATCGACCTTTCTCGTCCCCTGCATTATTATTACCATTCATTTACCTGAGTTATAATTTTCGTCATCGTTTCTATTGTGCCATTGTTCTCTCTCTCTCTCTCTCTCTCTCTGTGTGTGTGTGTGTGTGTGTTATGTGTGTGTATGTTAACGTGGATAGCTTGACCTCTGACCTTTGCCCACACACACACACACACACACACACACACACACACACACACACACACACACACACACACACACACACACACACACACACACACACACACAGACTGTCTTTTATATTACATCAAAACAACGCACACAAAAGCTGATACGTACATGTGTGTGTGTGTGTGTGTGTGTGTGTGTGTGTGTGTGTGTGTGTGTCCAGCTAGTTAATTTGGCATATATACTAGACACCAGCTTGCTCTTGTGGTGGTGTTGTTGTGGTGGTGGTGGTGGTGATTGTGGTGATGGTGGTGATTGTGGTGGTGATGGTGTTGGTGATTGTTGTTTTGATGGTGTTGCATTTCTAAAGATAGTAAGATAGTGGTGAGTGTTCTGGTGTAGTGTGGTGTTGCTAGTAAAGATACCTTCACTACCACCACCACCACCACCACCATCATCATCATCATCATCATCATCATCATCATCATCATCATCATCATTTTATCACAGGAACGGTAATAATAACATAATTTGTGTGATGTCCTTGAAAAGATAGAATACCACCCAATCTCTCTCT
>NC_059279.1:17169440-17204440 GCF_017591435.1 Portunus trituberculatus | reverse complement strand
GCTGTCCCGGTGTGTGGAGTGTGATGTGGTCTCAGTCCTACCCGGAGATCGGTCTATGAGCTCTGAGCTCGCTCCGTAATGGGGAAGACTGGCTGGGTGACCAGCAGACGACCGACGTGAATTACACACACACACACACACACACACACACACACACGGTAAAAAATACAGACTGACTGACACACAACAAGACCAGGGGAGTGATATTTATAGAGCCATTCATGCACACACACACACACACACACACACACACACACACACACACACACACACACACACACACACACACACACACACACACACACACACAGATGATGAGTGAGTGAGTGGCCTGCCTTGGTATAGAGAACACACACACACACACACACACACACACACACACACACACACACACATGATAAGTAAGTGGCCTGCTTTAGTATAGAGACAGTCCCCTTTGTCTTGAATCTTCCGGCTGTGTTGTGTCCTCCACGTCACTCGAGTCGCAGCCAAACACATGAGTGAGCAAGGCTAAGTGCTGGTGGCTTGATGGCTTGTATATTCACCAAAGCTACACGTTTTCTTTAATTTTCCTGTTTTCTGTTGTTGTTTTTTTGTTCATGGTTTTTTTTTTCCAGATTTTTTCCTTTATTGTTTGCTTTTCAGTCGTGTTTTTCTGTTTTCTTTATTTTCTTTGCTTTTTTTTTCTCCAATTCGTGTTTGTGGTGTGTCTGTTCATGATTATTTTTCTTTTCGATTTTTGCTTTATTGTTTGCCTTTCAACCGTGTTTTTCTGTGTTTATTTTCTGAATTTCTCGTTTCTGATATACTTTTTCTCTCTTTTGTGATCTTTTTGTGGAGATACTTTACTTTTTTCTCTCTTTAAATAACTCAAAACACAGTCATTCATCTCAAAAAACACACTTGCGAATTGAAAATAAAAAATCTTTACGATAATAAAAGATAGATAAATTGATACAAAGGATACATGGAACGATATTCATTCTAACGTTGAACTCCACTATATATAAAAAAAAAAAAAAAGATAGATGAATTAATACAAAGGATACACATTACGATATCCATTCTAACGTTGAGCTCCACTATAAGATAACATATATAAGGTAACATAAGGTAGATAGACAGATATTCCTTTTTTATGCAAGAGAAAGGCCCACTGGATTGCCAACTCCCATAAGGTAATAAGTATCAGCCAAAATTCAGGGACAAATGTCTTGAAACTATAGATAAGATAATGAAGGTAATACTAGAAATATTCGTACAGGTAAGGCAACGTAAGATAAAGAATTGATAAAGTAACGTAAGATAACACAATAAATATCGCTACAGGTAAAGTAACATGGTGTAACACTATATATTGGCACACACACAACATACTCGCTATATAAACGCAGGGGATTCTTATGTAAGAGTGTGACTGGCTTAGGGCAAAAGGATCGTAAATAAACAAAGGCCAGAGAGATAGCAGTCCGTAAAGAGAAGATCAAGAGAGCCATTCACACTCAGAGCATGTTTTAGTGTTAATGGTGATAGGAGTACATTTTCCTAACCACACTGGAAAAATAGGAATAGATAGATAGTGCATTAGCGTTGATAGGAGTACGTTTCCCAACCACACTCGCAAAATAAAAGGAGTAGATAGATAGATGCATTAGTGGTGATAAGAGTATATTTTGCTAACTACACTTGCAAAACTAAAAGAAATAGATAGATGCATTACCGTTGATAGGAGTACATTTCCTAACCACACTCGAAAAAATAGGAATAGATAGATAGTGGATTAGTGTTGATAGGAATACGCTTTGCTAACCACACTAAAAAAAAAAAAACAGATAGATAAATGCATTGGTAGTGATAGGAGTAGATTTCCCAACCACACTTGCAAAATTGAAAGGAATAGATAGGTAGATGAAAATGAATAAATAGACCAAAGAAATAAGCTAAAACAAACAGGTTAATGAGTGAGGGTTTGTGATGCAGACTCTGTGTTGATTTTGACTAATGAACGAATGGATAGACACATGACAGATAGATGCAGTGTAATATTAAAAACTACAAGCAAACTCAGGATAGATACAGAATATCCAAGCAATATTTACGTAAACAAGAAAGGTAAGGTCACACACACACACACACACACACACACACACACACACACACACACAAATACGTAAACAGAGATAAACAAATAGACATAGATAGGTAGATAGACTGATAAATAGATAAACAGATACACACACACACACACACACACACTAACCCACACTAATCCACACGTATCCATCCATGCATTCATCCATCCACACACAGAGAGATATACAAACAGACAGACAGACAGACAGACAGACAGACAGGCAAATCGGCTCTAAGTAACGGTGGTGTAGTGGCCGTGCCAAGATGGCGGCGTGCCAGCAGGCGTCACTCACGTATTACAAGCAAAATATAGCCCAGGGGATGTCCTTGTGAGGGGAGAGAGGGAGAGGGAGGAGGAGAGGGTGAGAGGGAAAGAGAGAGGGGAAGGGAAAGGGAGAGGGGAAGGGAAAGGGAGAGGGGAAGAGGATGTTAGGAGATAAAGAGGAGAAGGGAAAGAGGAATGGATGAAAAAGTGAAGGAGAGAGAGAGAGAGAGAGAGAGAGAGAGAGAGAGAGAGAGAGAGAGAGAGAGAGAGAGAGAGACTGACAGATGAATAGAAAAAAAGATGACGGAAGTGGATCGAGAGAGAGAGAGAGAGAGAGAGAGAGAGAGAGAGAGAGAGAGAGAGAGAGAGAGACGGAACGAATCGAATCGAGACGAGAGACGAAACGAGACGAGACGAGACGAAGCGAGGCAAGGCACACACACACACACACACACACACACAGTTACGGATCATATAAGAGAAGATTACCTGGTGTATTTAACCCTTACACACCTGCGCAAGCCTGACACACACACACACACACACACACACTTATATATACACTTACACTTAACTCTCACTCACGACTCACACTCACATTTACTTACAACACTCATACATTTACTCATCTTTCACTCACACTAATATCAACCCTTTCAATACTGGGACACATTTTTTTACCGTGAGATTTGTGTACGATAAGACCATTTTATTGACATTAGGAAGGGTCTATGGAGGGCAGAAGATTAATGGCCACAGTCGTCACTATTCTAATCCTTCACATGAGTTTCTGAAGCTGTATAAAATCAGCAAATAGTAACCAGAATGAATATGGAAGCGCGTCATGGTACTGAAGGAGTCAACACACTAAGGTCCATATTCTTTATCTCTTCAGTGCTTCACCTTCACTATTTTCAAAGGGTTCCAGTTGTATTTACACGGATATCTAAGTATGTTTATGATTGTAGGGATAAATTAACTCGATTTTTATATTTCCAACGTGAGAAATGCTCTTGAAAACCCGGGTAATGATTTATGAGAGACTTGAAAATCGTTGTGGCGAAAGATCTTGGTATTTTTGAGTATGCGCATTATTTAAGACTTGTATTTATTCACTTTTTTTTTATTTATACCATGTGGGCTTTTCACGGGAATTTATGGGCTAAAGGGGATACTTTTTTGGGTACCTCCTATCTCAAAGCCCACCCGCTAGGAAACCATTGCCCCGAGTGAGGAAGCCCAACCTACACTCGGACCGTGGACAGGATTCGAACTCGTGCGCTTGAAGACCTCGCGGACTCCAAAGCACGCATGGTTCCACTGTACCACGGCGGCCCCTGAATACACACACGTTCTTACACATACTAATATTTACTAACTCATACTTAAATAGACTCATCTTTCACTATTATCAGCACACTTATTTAGTCACCCTTGTATTTACTCTTGTATCTATTCACTTACTACACACACTTTCCTACCACACACACTTATATTTATTGACTTATATACTCATCTTTCACTCACACTAATATCAAAACACTTATTTAACAGTCACGTTTGTATTCACACACACACACACACACACACACACACACACACACTATCAATTTAACGTAATGAAAGAGAGACAGAAAAGAGAGACGGAATAAACAGACAAAAAAAACAAAACATAAATGAATAACACACTCATACTATTAATTCGAAGCAATGAGAGAGAGAGAGAGAGAGAGAGAGAGAGAGAGAGAGAGAGAGAGAGAGAGAGAGAGAGAGAGAGAGAGAGAGAGAGAGAGAATGAAACAGAGGCAATGACCCGTGTTAATATGTCACCTGTTCCCAGCACACCTGTAGTTCAATTAAGGACACAAGGAAGGAATTATGCACACAGAATGATTTAATTTTCAGTTTTGTAAAAAGGAGCGAGGATTGAGGCAGGGGAATAGAGGAACGTCGGTCTCTCTCTCTCTCTCTCTCTCTCTCTCTCTCTCTGGTGTTTTTTTATTACGAAGATGTGGAATTGTGGGTAGTAATTGTGATTTGTGTGAAATTGTAAGATTATTGTTGTTTTTTTTTTTTTTGTTTTGTTTTCATTTGAGTTTTTCTTTTATCTTTCTTTTTTCTTTCTTTTTTTGTTCGCATTTTTATCGTTATTACTTGTTGTTTATGATTTTTCTTTGTTTTTCTCATTTTCTTTCTTTCTCTACATTTCTTTCTTCATTTCTTTGTTTCCTTCTTCCTTCCTTCCTTCCTTTCTTCCTTCCTTCCTTCCTTTCTTCCATCCTTCCTTCCTTCTTCCTTCCTTTCTTTCTTTCTTCCTGTCTTATTTTCTTTTCTTTAGTTCTTTATTTATTTACTGTTGCATTTAACTTTCATTAAACACACACACACACACACACACACACACACACACACACACACACACACACACACACACACACACACACACACACACACACACACACACACACACACACACAACACTAGGAAACACAAAACATAGAAAAATCAATATAAAAAAAGAGAGAGAAAAAAAAAGAAAATCAGTAAAGAGAAAAGAGGAAAATAAAAGACAAAACAAGGCAAGACAAGGCAAGACAAGGGAAAACAAGGCAAGACAACACAACAAGGGAGGGAAAAAAAAGAAAGGCAACTCCACAAGCGATACTAGAAAGAAAACAATGGGCGTGGTCATTTATTTCCGTAACGTGGCGCGCCAGGGAAAACAGAAGAGGGAAAAAGAGGGAGGAAAAACAGGGAAAAAGAGGAAAGAAAAGAAGAGGAGGGAAAAAGGAGAAGGAAAAGGAGGAAAATGGAAGAGAGGGAAAAAGGAGAGGGAAAAAGAGGAGGAAAAAGAAGAGGTAAAAAAGAGGGGGATAGGAGAGGGGAAAAGGATGAAAAAGAAGGGAAAAAAAGAGGGGAAAAAAGAAGAGGAGAGAAAGAAAAGGAAAATAGAAGAGAAAAAGAAGAAAAAGAGGAAAAAGGAGGGAATAAATGTAAAAAGAGGAAAAGAGGAAAAGAAGGAAAGAAGAGGGGAAAAAATGGAAAAAGGAGGGAAAAGGAGAGGAAAAAATAGTACAGGTGGATGGAAATAAATTTGTGTGTATTGAGAAGTTGAAGGATTGAGTCAAGTGAAGGTATTGAGAGAGAGAGAGAGAGAGAGAGAGAGAGAGAGAGAGAGAGAGAGAGAGAGAGAGGTGTTAAGCTGTGATGACCTTGATGTAAAGAAAACAGTGTTATGAACTCGAGTTTCTGTCCTCCTCCTCCTCCTCCTCCTCCTCCTCCTCCTCCTCCTCCTCTTCTTCCTCCTCCTCCTCCTCCTCCTCCTCCTCCTACTCTTTACCTTTCATCTTTCTCCGTGCCTTCCTTCATCATTCCTTCCATCTCCTCCTCCTTTCCCTCATCTCCCCTTTCTCTTTCATCTCTTCCTTTGTCCAATCTTCCTTTTCATCCTTCTACTTTTTTTTTCTTTTCGTCTGTTTTTGTTTCTTTATTCATTTCTTTCTCATACTCTATCCTTCAATTTTTCCTTTTTCTCTTCTCATCTTCCTTTTCTTTTTCTCTCTCTTTTTTTACTTTCCTTTCAGATCAAACTTTTTTTTATTCTTTTGCTATCTCTTTTATCATCCTTCTCTTTTCTTCTTCTTCTTCTTCCTTTCCTCTCCTTTCCTATTTTCTTCCTTCCCTCTCTCTGAAATCAAGCGACCATCCTTTTTTTTTCTCTCATATTCTTATCCTATCTCTTCACCCTTCTCTTCTCTTCTTTCGTTCCTTTTCTTTCTTCTCTCCTTCCTTCATTTTTTCCTTCCCTTCCTTTTAGATTTAAGCACCTTCCTTTATTTTCATCTCTCCTATTCCTCCTATTCCTCCTTTCTTTTCCTCTTCTCTTCCTCTTCCTTTTTTTCCTTTCAAATCAAACCATCGTCTTATTTTTTCCTCCTTTTCCTTCTCTTCAGTTTCTTCCTCCTTTCTTTCTTTTCCTCTACTTTTATCATTTCTTCCTTCCCTTCCTTTTAAATCCACCATTCTGTTTTTCTTTTCCTGTTTTCCTATTTCTTTTCTCTCTTCTCTTTTCTTTTCTCTTTTCTTTTCTCTCTTTTCTTCTCCACTTCTTTCTTAAATTCCCTCTTTCAAATCAAGCCACTATTTTTCTCTCCTATTCTTTCCCTATCTCTTTTCATCCTTCTCTTCTACTCCTTCCTTCTTCCTTTTTCTTTTCTCTCTTTCCCTCTTTTTTTTCCTTCCCTCTTTCAAATCAAACCACTATTTTTCCCTTTTATTCTTCCCATATTTCTTTACTCTTTTCTACAACTTTTTTCCCCTTTTTTTCTTTCTTTCTTTCCTCTCCTTCTCTCATTTCTTTCTTCCCTCTTTCAGACCACCATCTGTTTTTTCTTCCACTCCTATTCTTCGCTTATCTCTTTTCACCCTTCTCTACAACTTCTTTCCCATTTCTTCTTTTTTCTTTCTTTCCTCTCTTTCTCTCATTTCTTCCTTCCCTCTTTCAAACCATCATTTTTTTTCTTTCACTCCTATTCTTTTCCTTATCTCTTCATCCTTCTCTACAGTTCCCCTCCCTAGTCCTGTCCTGTTCTCCCAAGTGAAAGGATATAATGATACCTTTTAACGGAATATTGAAGGAAAACATTGGAACCTTCTCAAAATATCCCTTTCCTCGTCTTCACAACATGACAGAATAGGTTTCCAGTCTGTGCGTCTGTAGATAAAAAGATTCCCCAAAGTACACAAGCTTTCTATTCTACACAGGTTAAATTGAGAGAGGCGGTGGTGGATAAGGTGGTGAGCGTGGGATCGGGCAGACATCCACCACGCGTAGGTTGGAATCCCACCACGTACCGCCTTGATACTTTGCCATTTTGTCGAGTGGTTTAAAGTTACCTACATGTCACCATGATACCCAGATTCGAGATGGTTACACCCAAGTTATGCTCTAATATGGGTACCACTATAAATAAAGTTGCCAAGGACAACGAAAAAATAAAAAAAAGGCTCACTTGATTGCCAGTTCCCTAAAAGATTAGCAGAGTTAGCCAAAAGTCTGGGACAAATGTCTTGAAACCTCCCTCAATAATATCCATTCACTTTTCACTAACATTAGATAAAAAGATTCTTATTCCTTCTGTTTATATTGAGAAAGTTACTAATATGAGAAGTGATGCAGTTTTGATTTATGTTCATATTTCTATAACAGTGACAGTTCAGTAAGGTTAGTGTGTAGATAAAGGCTTGTTCTTGTTTTTTATAAAGGCTTGTATCTATGTCTATTGTTTATAAAGCCTTGTATTGTGTAGATCTGATGTTAGTGAGTGTACTGAGTTTTCAAGGGTGTTTTTATAGTGTTAGTGATAGTTTAGTAAGGTTAGTGTGTACATAAAGGCTTGTTCTTGTTTCTCTATAAAGGTTTGTATCTATGTCTATTGTTTATAAAGCCTTGTATTGTGTAGAGCTAATGTTAGTGAGTGTACTGAGTTTTCAAGGGTGTTTTTATAGTAATAGTGATAGTTTAGTAAGGTTAGTGTTTGTATATAAAGGTCTGTTTGTTTATAAAGGTTTCTAATCTTAAATCTCCCAGTGGCAGTCAGATTTGATGGTAACAGAGAGAGAGAGAGAGAGAGAGAGAGAGAGAGAGAGAGAGACCTACACACACAAACCAGCTCGAACCAAAAACATTAAAAAAAACAGACAAACAAACAGAAACGGAATCTTTCAACGAAACAAAAACACCCAAAGATACAACTAAAACAAATCAAACGAAATAAAAACAAACAACAACAAATAATAACAAACAAAAACAGCAAAATACACACACACACACACACACACACACACAAACACGTCACAACAAGCTCCTTCAGAACCACACTGCCAGACGCACGACCTCACGTAAACACACTAACACGCACACTCCCTCCACTTCCCTGCCTCTCCCTGCCTCTCCTTGTCTCCTGCCACGCTTACGAGAAGGACGAGGAGTAACAAGACCCTTCGCTATGTCTCTCGAGGCGCCAATAACACGCTAAATGAGACACGCGCAGGTGACACGGGGAATATAGCTCAGGTGTGAAATGAAGGTGACCAGAGCCTTGAGAGAGTCGAGAGGGAGACACAGAGAGAGAGAGGATGATAGAAATAGAAGATAGGTTGGGAGAGGGGATAGAAAAGGGAGGCAGGGAGAAGCAGGGAGAGGCAGGGAGAGGGAAGGAGGGAGGAAGGGGAGCAGATGCATCGTCTAAAGGTGGGGAGGAAAGGATGTGGAAAAAAAGTGAGAGGGGAGGAATAAGAGAGAGAGAGAGAGAAGAATGGTAAGAGAAAGGAGGAAAAACATGCAGGTAGTGAATAGAATAGAAGGAAAATAAAAGGAAAGCATTGAAATAGGAGGAAAAGGAGCAAAAAATAGATGGTAAGAGACTGTGAAACGTGATAAAGAGGGCGAAGTGAAGGGGAATGTATGGAGGAAGAAGAAAGGTGCAAAAAAAAAAAAAAAGAGATGATAAAAAGAGAAAGAAACAAGTGAAGGAAATAGAAATATGTGTAGAGAGTGTAAAAAAGGGATAGGAAAGGGAAGAGAAAGTGGGAAAGCAGTGCAAAGGAAAGGAAAAGATGCAGAAACTGAAGAAGGAAGAAGAAGAAGAAGAAGAGAGGGAGAGA
The DNA here is from genome assembly GCF_017591435.1 of Portunus trituberculatus. Classification (NCBI taxonomy): domain Eukaryota; kingdom Metazoa; phylum Arthropoda; class Malacostraca; order Decapoda; family Portunidae; genus Portunus; species Portunus trituberculatus. Next base: position 17,195,376 of record NC_059279.1, on the reverse strand, counting down.
AACAAAAAATATGTAAAGATTAAAAAGAGAAAAGGAAGGAGAGTGAACATAAGAGATAAAGAAATAGATAACTGGAGGAATAAGACAAGAAAAAGAGAGAATATAAAAAGAAAATATAGGAATAGAAGGCATTGCAAGAGAGAGAGAGAGAGAGAGAGAGAGAGAGAGAGAGAGAGAGAGAGAGAGAGAGAGAGAGTGAGACTAGTAAAGATGTCATTTTTGCGAACTAAAGCCACAATTTCTTAGTCTCACACATCGCCACATCTCCTTTAAACTCCCAGGTCATCTCCACTTCCTGCGCCATCCACACACTCATCTCCTCCTCCTCCTCCTCCTCCTCCTCCTCCTCCTCCTCCTCCTCCTCCTCCTCCTCCCCCACCTTCCATTTCATCTTGACTCATTACATTCCATTAAGAAGAGGATGGTGGTGGTGCTGGTGGTGGTGGTAAGGTGAAGAAGAAGTTGTTGTTACTGTTGTTGTTCTTGTTGTTGTTTTTTTTTTTTCTTCCTTTTTTCTCTTTTTTTTCCTTCTTCTTCTTCTTCTTCTTCTTCTTCTTCTTCTTCTTCTTCTTCTTCTTCTTCTTCTTCTTCTTCTTCTTCTTCTTCTTCTTCTTCTTCTTCTTCTTCTTCTTCTTCTTCTTCTTCTTCTTCTTCTTCTTCTTCTTCTTCTTCTTCTTCTTCTTCTTCTTCTTCTTCTTCTTCTTCTTCTTCTTCTTCTTCTTCTTCCTTTCTTCTTCTTTCTTTCTTCTTCTTCTTCTTCTTCTTCTTCTTCTTCTTCTTCTTCTTCTTCTTCTTCTTCTTCTTCTTCTTTTCCTCCTCTTTTTCTTCTTGTTTCTTTTTTCTTCTTTTTGTTTTGTTCTTGTTCTTGTTCTTGTTCTTATTCTTATTCTTGTTCTTATTCTTGTTCTTGTTCTTCTTCTGCATCAACAACAACAACAACTATAACAACAACAACAACAACAACTATAACAACAACAACAACAACAACTATAACAACAACAACAACAACAACAACAACGACAACAACAACAAATAACTTCATCATCACCATTATCATCATCATCATCATTAAACCTCTCATAAACTACTTCTTCACTTCATTTCACCTCCACCTTATCCTGCCCTCTCCACACTTCATCTCTCCACCTTTCCTCTCCTCCCAGAACCTTCCATTTTCCACCTTAGCTCCTCTCAGTCTCTTTAAAAACCTCAGCTTGTCTCTACTCCTCTCTCAAGAAAAGCTTCCTTCAATATGTGTCTTAATTTCTCCACATTTTTTTTTTTTTTTATATCTCCGGCTTATCTTGACTTTTTAAACTCTTAGATCACATTAAAAATACCTATGTTAGTCTTCCCATCTTCCTTAAGGCTACATTTAATACCTCCTCTGTGTATATTTTTATATTTCTAAATTGTTTGTCTCCTTGTCTCTTCTCGCCTTTATTTTCACCTTTAAACTCTTGGATCACATTAGAAGTACCTTTGTTAGTCTACATATCTTCCTTAAAACTCCATGTAATACCTCCAGTGTATGTATTTTTTAGTGCATATCTCTTTGTCTCTTCTGTTCTATATATTTTTTATCTGTACAGTATCTTGAGCTTTTAAACACTTGGATTACACTTTTGTTAGTCTTCATGTCTTCCTGAAAACTACATATAATACCTCCATAAAGTGTTTGTGTCTTAATCTCTCCAGTGTTCTTTATCTCCATCTTATCTTTACAGTATCTTGAACTTTTAAACGCTCAGATCACATTAGAAATACCTTTGTTAGTCTTTCCATCTTTAAAACTAAATATAATACCTCACTGTATGTATTTTTAAAGTATTTTTCTTTTTTTCTCCTCTGTTCTATATATTCAGCTTATCTTTACAGAATCTTGAGCTTTTAAATACCTATGTTAGTCTTTGCATCTTCCTTATCGCTATATATAATACCTCCATTGCACGTATTTTTGTAGCGTTTATCTCCTTATCTCCTCTGTTATTTATTTCCAACTTACCTTCACTTTTTAACCCTCGTGCCAACTTAACCAATACTGACACTTAGGACTGATTTGATTTCAGTAACCGCAGACACTTTTGATGGGGAGAAATTGAATGATAGACAGGTAAAGACTGGAATTACTGATCTCTCGCTAGGTGGCAGTGGTTCCTTTGTGCATTGTCTCTCTATATTAGCGCCTGATGAACAAGACCGCAGGAAAAATAAACAGTTGATAGGCATTTAAAGATTAGAAAGTTAAAGAATGATAGCTTAAGATTAGAATTACTTATCTCTCGTTAGGTTGCAGTGGTTCCTTTGTGCATTGTCTCTATATATTTGCGCTTGATGCTTTTATTATGCTGAACGAGAACGCAGGAAAAATAAACAGTTGAAAGAATAGCTTAGTTTTCACACCTATTTTAAAAGTACGCGTATTGCTTTCACTCTGCGCACTTCATTTCCTTTGTTCTTGTCTCTGCCTGAGTCTCCTCCTTACTTGTAAATCTCTTAACTTTATAACCCTTTTAAAAGACTTGTCTTTATTTTTTTCTATTCAAGAACTTACGCGTTTTTTTTTCTCGTTTTTATTTGTTAACCTTTTTGTTATGTTCCTTTCTTCTTTTTCCTATTCATCTTCCTTCGTCTTCCTTGTCATTTTCCTTCCTTCTTCTTTCTGTTCATCTTCTTTTCTTTCCGTTATTATCTTCCTTCATTTCCCTTGTCATCTTCCTTCATTTCTTTTGTCATCTTCCTTCATCTCTTTTGTCATCTTTTTCATCTCTTTCATCTTTCTTTCTCTCCCTGTTCATCTTTCTTCATCTGCTTTGTCACTTTTCTTCCTCTCTCTTTTCATTTTCCTTCTTTTCTCTCCCTGTTCATCTTCCTTTCTTCCTTCCATTTTCTCCCTGTTCATTTTCATTTCTCTCCCTGATCATCTTCTCTCTCCCTTGTCATCTTCCATTCTCTCCCTTTTCATCTTCCTCTTCCTTATTATCTCCTCTCGTCATTTTCCCTTCTCCCATTTCATCTTTACACTGTCTCTATTTACCCATCACATGCCTTTAAGGGGAAAAATTGTACCTTCAGTCCTCATAGCTTAAGAATTTGCATACTTTACTAAACCTCTTTCATCTCCTTTGTTCGTCATCCCCTGCTCACCTGGAGGTATAAAGAGGTCTCCCCCTTCCATCTCAGCGCCACACCTCATCACTGACTCTTGAAAACTGCTTATCTTTCTTTAAAATCTACCTACTCTATCTCTATCCTTTAGTTTAGTGTTTTTTTTCTTTGATTTCTTCATCTTTCAGTACTCTAAAGCCTTCCTGTTCTCTTTTAATCATCATATCCTTGTATCTTGTTTAATAATCTATTTGTATTGTTTTTTTTTTTTATTTATACCATTTTCTTTATGTTTTCCTGTAATTGCTCTCTAATGCCTTTTTTCTCTTATTTTAGCTCAGTTACTGTCTCTTATCTTCATTAAAAATCTACTTGGTGTATTGTTTTTTACTTCATCTCTTTTTATCTTTCAGTATTGTTGAACCTTCTTTTATTTTCAACCATCATTGTTTTCATATCTTCACTAAAAATCTACTTGTACTGTTTTTTTTTATCTTTTCTTATAACTGCTCTTTAATGCCTTTTTTTTTTATAGCTCAGTCACTGTGTCTTATCTTTATTAAAAATCTACTTGGTGGACTCTTTTCCTTCACCTTTTCTTATTTTTCAATACTTCAAAGTCTTCCTTTTCTCTTTTAACCATCCTTGCTTTTTATCTTCCTTAAAAATCTACTTGTTTTACTATTTTTCTTTATTTTTTTCTTATATTTCAACTCTCTATAGTCTTCCTCTTCCATTTTAGCTCATAATTGCCTCTTACCTTCATTAAATTTCTTGCTGTACTGTCTTCTTTACCTCTTTTTATATATCAGCTGTCTAAAAACATTTCCCTTTTATTTTAGCTCAGCCCGTCACTGTCTGTTATCTTCGTTAAAAATCTACTTCGTGTACTGATTTTTCTACCTCTTTTATATCTTTCAATACTAAAGCCTTCCTCGTCTTTTTTTTTAGCTCATCACTGTCATCGTATCTTTCTTAAAAATCTACTTGCTGTACTGTTATCTTTTAATCTTTTCTTATCTCTGTAATTGAAAACCTTCCTCTTCTATTTTAACTTATAATCGTCTCGTATCTACATTGAAAATCTTGCTGTACTGTTTTTTTTCCACCTTTTACTTATCTTTCAGCATTCTAAAACCTTCCTCTTCTATTTTAACTCATAATTGCCTTGTATCTTCATTAAAATCTACTTGCTTTACTCCTATCATTCACCTCCTCTTATATTTCACCAGCACTAAAGCCTTCCTCTTGTATTTTAACCCACAATTGCCTCGTAGCTTCATTAAAAACTCTTGATGTACTGTTCGTCTTCACTTCTTATGCTTTAGCACTAAAATCTTCATCTTCTGTCTTGACTCATCCCACCACTGCCTCTTTAGCAAACCTTTATTCTCCAACTCTTTAAAAGAAAAATGTACATGCAACGCTTCCACACCTTGACTCTCCTTTCATCTCCTGTCTCATCTTCACAGCCTCGAACATCCTCCAACAGCCTCCAACTTCCATCACAACTTCTCAACTCATCACAAACTCTTAAACACTCGCTCAACTTTGCGTACATTCCTTGAAGGTGCTTGTACTAACTTAGTCAACTTAGTCTTCAATGTTCCTCGCCTTGATTATCCCCACAGTTGTAATGGCTAATGGATTTTCCCTTTCCCTTTCATCTTAATTCCTCTTCAGCACTGGGACACATTTTTACCTTGGGATTTGCGTACGATTAGACCATTTTACTGACATTAAGAAGGGTTTATGGAGGTCAGAAGATTAATGGCAACAGTTTTCAGTATTTTAATCCCCACATGAGTGTTTGAAGCTGTGTAAAGTCACCAAATAGAGAAATGTGTCATGGTATTGAGATTAATTCCTTCACCACTCCAAAGTAATTTTCCTTCACAGATTACTCGTATATATATATGTTCTATTTTTGTATTTTGGTTCCTCCTGTTGTTGTATTTTTTTATTTTTTATTTTTACTGCACATTCTTTGATCTTCCCTATTCTCTTTAGCCGCTTCTAAGTAATTTCCCTTCACAGATCTCTCGTTTATATCTTCTGTTTTCGTTTTCTTTTGTTCCTCCAGGTTTTTTTTTTTCTTTTTACTGCTCTGTCTTTCATCTTCCCTCTCTCTCTTTATTTTTCATATCTTTAATAATACCATTTTTTATCCTACATATTTAATTATCTTATATTAGTTTATTTTCCCATCTTCCCTTTCATCTTCACTTTTCTCTCACCTATTTATTTTTCTCTCTCTGCTTCGTTTTTCTTCTGTTCTTGTTCCTTATACTCAAATCTCACTTTTTTTTTCTCTCTCCTTTCTCTCTTTCGTTTTCTTGTGTTCTTCTCCTTCGTACTCAAAATTGTGTTCTTTCTTTTTTTTCTTTTCTTCCTTTTTACTCCTTTTTACTTCTTCGTCTTTCTCCTTTCTTCTTTCCCTTCACTGGCCCTTTAAAAACCACCTCACATCTTTATCTAGCGTTCTTCCAGGCCATCACCATCACCATCATCCACCACCATCATCATCCACACCATCTTCCCTGTCAGAACCTCGTCCATCCTCATTTTCCCTTCAACTCATCACAATCTACACACACACACACACACACACACACACACACACACACACACACACACACACACACACACACACACACACACACACACACACACACACACACACACACACACAAACACACATACACACACCCTTATTTTCCACATCTTTATCTATCGTTCCCAAGTCCACCATCACCACATGCACCATCATCACCTCCCCTTTAACACAACACATCTACTCGCCACACTTGCTACATTAAGATTCATATTCAAAATCGCTCTGCTCTCTCACAACGACTGTTTTCCAAGACCACAGAGATGATTAGCGGGGTCTTCAAGTGATTCTCCAGTTATTAATGTAGAAATGTTGTCAGTCTGTCTCTAGAACCGTAAAAACACCTTAAAAGACGCTCTGTTCTCACCACGAGTATTTTTTAAAGCCACATAAATGATTAGCCGAGTTTTCAAGTGTTTCTACAATTGATAGTGTAGAAATATAGTCATTCTGCCTCTAGAACCATAGAAATACCTTAAAAATGTTTACTCTCTCCCCTCGATTATTTTTTAAGGCCACAGATATGATTAACAGGATTTTAAGAACGTTTCTGCAATTAATAGTGTAAAAATCTCGTCATTCTACCTCCAGAACCTTAAAAACACCTTGTAAAACGTTCTGTCATCTTAAAAACTTGCTTAAAAATGCTTTATTCTCATACCACGAGTAATTTCCAAGGCCACAGAGATGATTAACGTGATTTTTAAGAGTGTTTCTACAATTAATAGTGTAAATATCTTGTCAATTTACCTCTAGAGCCTTAAAAACACCTTAGAAAATCCCGCGTAAACTTAAACAAACCCTCTTGAAATAATGGAGATGAGGCATAGAAGAGTCAGATAATACGAAGCTAACTTCCACACCTTCATCTCCTCCCATCATCTCCACACGTCTATCCAAGCCACCCCTTAAAGGTCTTCCCTATATACCTGGCTTGTCTTTCTTTCCTCTCCTTGCCTCACCTGTCCGTCTCTAAGCCAGGTAAGCCCCTCCGCCCCTCACCTTGACACGGCCCAACTCAGGTGTCTTGCCTGGAGGAGGAGGAGGAGGAGGAGGAGGAGGAGGAGGAGGAGGAGGAGGAGGAGGAGGAGGAGGAGGAGGAGGAGGAGGAGGAGGAGGAGGAGGAGGAGGAAGAGGAAGAGGAGAGAAAAGGGCTTATCGTGAAAAGATGGGCAAGGAAAGATTAAAGAGTCGTCAGATGTTGTGAGAGAGAGAGAGAGAGAGAGAGAGAGAGAGAGAGAGAGAGAGAGAAAACTGTCTTGGATTTAGATGTAAGTCACTCCTCCTCCTCCTCCTCCTCCTCCTCCTCCTCCTTCTCCTCCTCCTCCTCCTCCTCCTCCTCCTCCTCCTCCTCCTCCTCCTCCTCACCTTGGCCATGTGTTGCTATTGCTTCCTTCTCCTCTTCACCTTGTTAAGAATCATTAAGATTTTTATATATATTTTTTCATTTCTCAACCCTTTAAGTACTGGGATGCATGTAAAGTTTACCTTGATTTATTTGAGTGTGAGTAGACGATTTTGTTTACGTTAGGGTCTACAGAGGTCAGAGGATTAATGGCCAGTCTTCACTATTTTAATCACATAAGTTTCTGAAGGTGTTTGAAAATGGAAACTAAAGACCAGGATGCATTTTGTCCATCGCCTGGTTAACTTCTTCATTAGTGGGACGCGTCTGTTTCTGTTAGTTCTGTGTGTGATTAGACCATTTTATTTACATTAGCAAGGGTCTTTTTTACACTCTCACTCTCTCCCTCATTATATCATTTCTCCCTGACCTTGGCCCTGCTGTTACTTCCTTTACCCCTTCGTGTAGTTAAGAGTTATTGACTTTTCTTAATATTTTTTTTTCTTTTCTCAACCTTTTCAGTACTGGGACGCATTTTTGACTTTGATTTATTTAGATGTGATTTTTTTTTTCTTCTCATTTTTTTTTTTTTTTTTTTTTTTTGTGCTGGGACGCATTTGGGTGTGTGTTTTTTTCTTCTTTCTTCTCATTATTCTTTTTTTTCGTTAACCTTCATCATTTTACCTATTCTTTTTTTTTTTTCGTGAGTTTTTGTTCATTATTTCCTGTTGTCTATTCATTTCAGTGTGTTTGTGTGTTTGTGTGTTTGTGTAAGATTTATAAGTTAATTTATTCATTTATTTATCCTCCAGTATTTCTATCGTTAACCTTCATCATTCTGTCTATTCTTTTTTTTTCTATTTTCATCTAATTTTCTGTAAGCTGATTAATTATTTTTCCTGTCATTCTATTTCTGTTTTTTTTTTCTATTTTTATCTGCTAATTTTTTTTTCTGTAAGCTGATTCATTCTTTTTCCGTCTACCTATTCCTCTGTTTTTTTTCTATTTTCATCCTCTAGTATTTCTGTAAGGTGATTAATTATTTTCCTGTCATTCTATTCTTGTTTTTTTCTCTAATTTCATCCTTCATTTTTTCTGTAAGCTAATAAATTCTTTTCCTGTCATTCTATTCCTGTTTTTTTTCTCTAATTTCATCCTTCATTTTTTTCTGTAAGCTAATAAATTCTTTTCCTGTCATTTTATTTTTGTTTTTTTCCTCTATTTTCATCTACTATTTTTTCTGTAAGCTAATAAATTCTTTTCCTGTCATTCTATTCCTGTTTTTTTTCTCTAATTTCATCCTTCATTTTTTTCTGTAAGCTAATAAATTCTTTTCCTGTCATTTTATTTTTGTTTTTTTTCCTCAATTTTCATCTATCTACTCTTAAGCTAATAAATTCTTTTCCTGTCATTCTATTCCTGTTTTTTTTTCTCTAATTTCATCCTTCATTTTTTTCTGTAAGCTAATAAATTCTTTTCCTGTCATTCTATTCCTGTTTTTTTCTCTATTTTCATCTACTATTTTTTCTGTAAGCTGATTAATCTTTCCCTGTCATTCTATATTCAACATTTACCATTTCACCATTTCATATTTTTTTTCCCATATTTTGTAAGGTAACCTCGTCTATTTTTTCATTCTTTTTATATCTATTTTGCTACTCTCCCTCTGCCTATCTTGTGCCATCTCACTTATATATATTTGTCTGTTTTTCCTTTTCCTTTTTTTTCAGTATCTTTTTTTCATCTTTATATTTCTGTCTTTTTCTATCTTTATTTTTATTTAAGTATGTTTTGTTTTTTTTTTTTTTTCCTATTACTTATTCGCTGTTGATTGTGAGACAAGTTATTTTTTTATTTGTTTATTCTATTTTCTTGTTTGTTTTGATTATGTCTTTATTTTGTGTCTTATTTTCCTGTTTATCTTGTTTTCTCACCGTTTCTTTCGCTTTCTCATTTGTTTTCCTTTTTTTTTCCTTTTCTTCTGTTTTTCTCTGTCTTTCTCCTTGTCTCTCTCTCTCTCTCTCTCAATTGTTTTTCCTTTATTTCTTTCCTTTTCTTCATTATCTCCTATGTTTAAATTTTTGTCTATTATTCTCTTCTATTTATTTATTTTGCCTTGCCTATTACTATTCTTTTCTTCTTTACTTTATTTCTATTTTCTTATTTTCGTCTCTTTCCATTTATTTTCTCTTTCTTCTTCTTTGAATCTTCTTCTTATCTTTCTTTTTTGTTTTCCTTCCTTTCTTTTTCTAATTTTCTGCTTCTGCTTCTTCTCTTCTCTTCTCTTTCTCTATTTATTTTGAGTTTCTGTTTCTACTTTTTTTCTATTTCTCTCTTCTTTTCCTATTTATTTTCACTAGCTATTTCTTTTTCTATTTTCTTGTTTCCCTCTTTACATTTTTTCCCAACCATTTCTTTCGCTTTTTTCTTTTTTTTTTTTTTTCTTCCTTCTCATCTTTACCTTCTGTGTTTACCGTTAATTTCTACCTATTATTTATCTCTGTTCTCTTCTTTTCTTCGATTAGCTATTTTTATTTTGCCTATTTATCTCTTCTTTTCTTATTTACTTTGATTATTGCTATTTTCTTATTATTTTCTTCACTTCCCTATTTATTTTGTCTTCCTATATCTATTTGTCTTTTCATTCTTTTTTTTTTTATTTATTTTGATTATCTCTTACTATTTTGTGTATTTTTTCCAGTTGTTTTCCTCTATTTCTTTCCTTTTTTTTCATTTTCTCCTACTTATATTTCTCTATTTTGCTTTTCTAATTCATTTTTTTTTCTTTAGTATTTCTCTCTCTCTCTCTCTCTCTCTCTCTCTCTCTCTCTCTCTCTCTCTCTCTCTCTCTCTCTCTCTCTCTCTCTCTCTCCTTGTCATCTTCTCCACACCTGCATAATTGACAGCTGTGGGAGTCAAACCTGGTCATCACACACCTGCTGGGAACTTCACCTTAATATTTATTTTCTCCTTTCTCTTCTTTCTATCTCTTTCTCTTTTTTTTTCCTTCTCTCTTTTCCCTCTCAGCTTGTTTCCTTCTGTTTCTCTCTCTTTTCCTCTTCTCTATCTGTCTGTCTGTCTGTCTGTCTGTCTGTCTGTCTGTCTGTCTGTCTGTCTGTCTGTCTGTCTCTCTCTCTCTCTCTCTCTCTCTCTCTCTCTCTCTCTCTCTCTCTCTCTCTCTCTCTCTCTCTCTCTCTCTCTCTCTCCTCCTCCTCCTCCTCCTCCTTTTTTCTTCCTTTTCCTATACATTCCTTTCCTTTTTTCTGTCTTCCTTCTTTTCTTTCTTATATACTCCTCTTCCCTTTTTATCTCTTCTCTTGTCTTATTTTCTTTCATTCTCCCTTTCCTTCTCTATCTCTCTTTTTCATCTTTTTCCCATCTTTCCTGTATGACCATGGAAGAAGATAGAGAGACTGAGAGAGAGAGAGAGAGTGAGAGAGAGAGAGAGAGAGAGAGAGAGAAAATAGTTCCCTTTTTTTATCCTTCCTTTCATTTTTCCTCATAAAAGAGACACTATCTTATTTACCTTACCACCACCACCACCACCACCACCACTACTACTACTACTACTACTACTACTACTACTACTACTACCACCACCACCACCACTATTACGCAACATCAACCTACAATCTTCAGCTGATTCATCCATCGTGGCCAATATATCCGTGTTACAAAAGAGAGACAGGGAAGGAAATGGGAGAGGAAGAAGGGCGAAGGAAAATAAAGAAAAATCACTCTGGCTGAAAGTTTTTGGCCCGAGTTTACGTTTTCTGTGGTGAAGAAAACGAGGTGTGGTTGTGTTGAGGTTTACATTTGTTCAGTGTTTGAGTTGTTTGTTGTGTTTTTTTCTTTTGTTTATTTATTTGCTTTTTTTCATTTCTTTCCTTCTTTCTTTTCCTTTTTTCTTCTTTCGTCCATTCGTTAATTCTTTCTTTCTTTTCTATTTATTTTTTCTTTTTCTTTTTCTTTTTCTTCTACATTTCTATTTTTTTTCTTTCTTTCCTTCCTTCCTTCCTTCTTTCCTTCCTTTCTTCCTTTTTTCCTTCTTTCTTTTTTCTTTCTTTCTCTCTTCTTTCTTCCTTCTTTCCTTCCTTCCTTCCTTCCTTCCTTCCTTCCTTCCTTCCTTCTTTCTTAACTACCTAACCAGCTACTACTACTACTACTACTACTACTACTACTACTACTACTACTACTACTACTACTACTACTACTACTACTATCCCCAATTTTTATAAGCTAAATTAAAGGTGAAATTACTTTGAAAATCAGTAGTAGTAGTAGTAATAATAGTAGTAGTAGTGGTGGTGGTGGTGGTGGTGGTGGTTACATTCTTTTCTTACCTTGTATAAACTTCCTTTCTTGTTTTCTTTTCTTCTTTATTTCTCTTCCATCTTTCCTTTCATCTCTTTTATCGCTCTCCTTTATTTCTCCCCTTCCTGTGATTCCAATCCGACTCTCCTTAACATTTCACATTTATCGCCAAACTCTTCTCTTTGTCTCTTTATTTATCCTCTCTTTATTTCTTCTTTCTTCTTCTATTCCTGCTTTTTATCGGCCATTATGCTTTACCTCCCTTTTTATCGCCTTTTGATGCTTTTGTTTCCTTTTGCCAACTTTTATAGCTTTTTTTCTTATTTCTTTTTTTATTCTCTGTGTTTATGTTTATTTCCTGTTTGTTTTCTCTTCTTCTTCATCTTCATTATTTTTTTTTTCTACTTGTCTTTTTTCTTCTCTTCTCTTTCTCTTTGTCCTTCTCTTTTTCCTTTTTGTTTTCCTTTTCCTTCTTCTCCTTTTCCTTCTTTTCTTCTTCTTCTTCTTCTTCTTCTTCTTCTTCTTCTTCTTCTTCTTTTTGTTCTTGTTCTTGTTCTTGTTCTTGTTTTGTTCTTGTTCTCCTTGTTCTTCTTGTTCTTGTTCTTGTTCTCCTTGTTCTTCTCCTCCTCCTCTCCTCCTCCTCCTCCTCCTCCTCCTCCTCCTCCTCCTCCTCCTCCTCCTCCTCCTCCTCCTCCTCCTCCTCCTCCTCCTCCTCCTCCTCCTCCTCCTTCTTGACAGTCTTCATGTTTCTTCCTAATTCTTCATCCCTTCCCTATTATTTCTTTATGGTCATTTTTCTTCTTTATTTTCTCTTCCCTCTTCTTTGAATCTTCTTCTTATCTTTCTTTTTCTTCTTTTCCTTCCTTTCTTTTCTAATTTTCTGCTTCTGCTTCTTCTCTTCTCTTCTTTTCTCTCTCTCTCTCTTTATCTCTCTTTTCTCTCCCATATTTACTCTATTTGCTCTTAATCTGTTTCTATCTTCTTGTTTCCCCTCTTCCCCTTCTTATCTCTAATCTTTGCCCTTCCTTCCTTCACCCTAATTCCTGCTATGTCTCTGTCTCTCTTTCTCTCGCCTTTTCCTCTTTCCCCTCTCGTTTATTCTCTCCCCTCCTCTCTCTCTGTCTTTCTCTCTTCATCACAAGCTGTATCGTAATTCTCACTTTTCATTCTTCAAAGCATTCTCTCTCTCTCTCTCTCTCTCTCTCTCTCTCTCTCTCTCTCTCTCTCTCTCTCTCTCTCTCTCTCTCTCTCTCTCTTTTATCAGTTTCTGCCAATTCTCCCCTCTTTCTCTTTTTTTCGCGTTTCCTTCCTTCTTCTTTACTTTCATTTTTGTTTTTCTTTTTTATTTATTTCTAAGTCGCTTCCTTCATTCATTCCTTCACCTCACTCTCCCTTCCTGCTTCCTTTCTAATATTTGTTTAACTTCCTTCATTCCTTCTTTTTTCTTTTATCAATTTATTCATCTCATCTATCCAGTTTTGTATTTATTTATCCATTTATTTGTTTACTTTCGCTCACACAAGGTCTGGTAAGAGTGAAAACCTAGAATTGTCACGAATAAACTGAGAATATGAGTCAGTGAATGTGTGTTAGGTTAGGGTTAGGTTAGGTTCAGTTAAAGTTAAGTAAGGTTAGGTTAGGTTGAGGTTTGTTTAGGTTAGGTTAGGTTAAGTAAAGGTTGAATTGAGTTAGGTTAAATTAAGGTTAGGTTAGGCTAGGTTGGGTTTCGTAAGGTTATGCTGAGTTAGGTTGACTTAGGTAAGGTTAGGTTAGGTTGGGTTAAGGTAGGTTACGTTACAGATGGCTTAGGTTATGTTAGGTTGGGTTGACTTAGGTAAGGTTAGGTTAGGTTAGGTTAGGTTAGGTTGGGTTGGGTTTGGTCAGGTTAGTACTGGCAGTCCTTTCCTCCCCGCGACACTCTCTGAGGCTAATAATGAGAAAGAGCAGCGCTGGACGAGCCAATTAAAAAAAGCCAGCACGATCTTCAGGACGCGTTAATTAAAACCACGTGTCATCTTGAGATATTCGTCTATAGGTTAATTAACGGCAGGTGTCCCCGGATCTCCTGCGCCACCTTAGTTAATTAGAATCACGTCACACCTGAACTGACCTAATTACAGCTTCGTAACACCGCATCTTATTTTACCTGTCGTGTCTCAGTCTGATTGAAGAACAAAAATAATATGGGTCTTGTTTTTTTTCAGCTGTGACTTGTATTTACATTTAGGTGAGTGTATGTATGTGTCATTTGAAGTGTCGTGTCAGGTGAGGAAAGCCCGTGAAGTGAGTCAGGATTAATTAATGTATATCTAATCAGCTAATTGCCTCTTTTGAGCTTGTTAACGTCGTGTCTTCCATCTCATTGCATCGCTGCCTCTCTGCTGCACAAGACTTCCCGCTTTTTTCTCTTCAGCATTTCCTCCCTGCGTGCAAGAGTTAACTGGTATTTTCCTGCATTTCTTTCATTAGTAAACTCAAGTCGTCTCTCTTCCATACGAGTGCAAGAGTTAACTGGTACCTTCACTCAGTTTTCTATCTCGTAAACTCTTTATTCTCTCCTTCGCACTAGTACAAAAGTAAACAAATATTTTTACTCAATTGTTTCACCGGTAAACTTAAACAGTCTCTCCACACTAGTGCAAGAGTTAACTGTACCTTCACTCTTGTTTATTCTCTGGTACCCTCGATATTCTCTCCTCCTCACTAATGCAAGAGTAAACAAATATTTCCACTCAATTCTTTCACTAGTAAACTCAACATCATCTCACCTCCACACTAGTGCAAGATTTAATTGGTACCTTCACTCAGTTTTCTCTCTTGTAAACTCCTTATTCTCTCCTTCACACTAATACAAAAGTACACAAATATTTTCACTTAATTCTTTCACTGGTAAACTCAGACAGTCTCTCCACACTAGAGCAAGAGTTAACTGGTACCCCCAATATTCTTTCCTCCACACAAATATTTTCTCTCAATTCTTTCACTAGTAAACTCAACATGACCTCACCTCCACACTGCTACAAGATTTAATTGGTACCTTCACTCAGTTTTCTATCTGGTAAACTCCTTATTCTCTCCTTCACACTAGTACAAGAGTAAGCAAATATTTCCACTCAATTCTTTCACTGGTAAACTCAGACAGTCTCTCCACACTACTACAAGATTTAAGTGGTACCTTCACTTCACCTTTTTTTTTTCTGTGGTAAACTCCTTATTCTCTCCCCACACTAGTACAAGAGTAAACAAATATTTCCACTCTTTTCTTTCACTAGTAAACTCAAACAGTCTCTCTACACTACAACAAGAGTTAAATAACACATTCACTCATTTTAATCACTGGTACCCTCAATGTTCTCTTCCTCCACACTAGTACAGGTGTAAACATATTTTCACTCAATTCTTTCACTAGTAGACTCAACATCATCTCACCTCCACACTAGTGCAAGAGTAAACTGTACCTTCACTCATTTCTTCCTTGTTAAACTCCTTATTCTTCTCCCCACAATAGTACAAGAGTAAACTAATATTTTCATGCATTTCTATCACTAGTAAACTAAACATTAAGAGGGCCGGAGTTATAGATGGGAAGAGGAAGAGGAAGGAAGGAGGGCTGAAGCTATAGATGGGAAGAGGAAGAGGAGGAAGAGGGAGGAAGAAGGGGGCTGGAGCTATAGATGGGAAGAGGAAGGAGAGGGCTGGATCTACATAAGGGAATAGAAAAAGGAAGAAGAAGAGGAGGAAGAAGAAAAAGTACATGAGCTATAGATGGAAGCGAAGAGAAAGAGAAAAAAGAGACAAAAACACACAGAGACACACAGACAAACACACACTGACAAACACACAGAGAAACACACAGAGACAGAGAAAAAGAGACAGAAACACAGAGACACACAGACAAACACACAGAGACAGATGGACACACTAAAATAATAATAATAATAATAATAATAATAATAATAATAATAAAACAGAACAGATTGAGAGTTATCAGACAGGCAACCACGAGTACTTACCCAGAGCAGGATCAGGGAGTGGAATCTGTGCATGTAGCTCATCACATTCCTCCTTCCTCCTCTCCACTTCTGGGTCTGTCATAAAGAGCCTGTCCCCTTCTTCTGCCGAGGAGAGGGAGGAGTTGAGCCCTCTCTCCTCCCACCCTAAGTCCGCGTCTGGAGGAAAGAAAAAAAATAAATAAATAGATCTCTGAGTTAGCTGTAGGGAAAGAAAATGGTGATGATAGGACTGGGGTGGGGAAAAAAACAGTGATGAAGAGGGAATAGGAGGTGAGGAATGCATAGTTTAACATGAGGAAAATGGAATGATGATGGGGAAAGAGAGAAAAGAGGGCGAAAAATGGTAGTTTTTTGTGAGGAAAAGAAAATAATGATAGGAAGGACAGTAAAAAAGAAATAAGGATGAAGGAAAAGGAAGGGAAGTAGTATATATTAAAAGAGAGGAAAAAGGGAATGTTTGAAGAAAGTGTAGGAAGGAAAAGAGAGGAAAAATATCGATAAGAAAAAAAAAGGAAAAAATTTATAGATTACTCAGTTAGCGAAAGGAAAAGAAAATGTGATGATAGGAAGGTAAAAAAAGGGGAAAATAATGATGAAGGGAAGGAGAAGGAAATGTCAGTAATGGATAGAGAGGAAAAAGGAAAGCGTTAGATGTGAATTGAGAGAAAAAAGGAAAAATAAGAGGAAAAGAAGGGAATCGGAAGAGAAAGTCGAAAATGGAGAAAAAAAATGAGAAGAGAGAGAGAGAGAGAGAGAGAGAGAGAGAGAGAGTTATCCTACCAAGAAAAATCGTACAGGAGAAAATTACGTTGTGTGTGTGTGTGTATGTGTGTGTGTGTGTGTGTGTGTGTGTGTGTGTGTGTGTGTGTGTGTGTGTGTGTGTGTGTGTGTGTGTGTATGGGGCCGACGCCTGAGAAAGTTGATAAGAAGTTAACTATTTTACATATTTTGCAGCCACACAAAAATTCTCGCCACCATATTCAAGAGAGAGAGAGAGAGAGAGAGAGAGAGAGAGAGAGAGAGAGAGAGAGAGAGAGAGAGAGAGAGAGAGAGAGAGAAAGGGAAGTTCTGTACACGTAATATGTCTAGAAACTCGTAAAAATGGAAGAAAAATAGGAAAAAAAAATAAAACTGAGAGGAAAAAGAAAAAAGTAAAAATGCTCCTCCTCCTTCTCTCCTCCTCCTCCTCTTCCTCCTCCTCCTCCTCCTCCTCCTCCTCCTCCTCCTCCTCCTCCATTGAAGGAAACATTATTATTTTTTCTTCTCCTTCATAGAATGTTTGTTTTCCTCCTGTCACGCGTGAGTTGAAGGACATTACTCTTCAAACTGAGGGAGGGAAGGAGAGAAGGAGTGAAGGAATGAAGGAAGGAAGGAGGAAAGGAGAGCAATGAAAGAGAAAAGGAGAGGAGAGAAGAAATGAAGAAGAGAGGAAAGGAAGGTCAGTTGAGTGGTCGAGTGAAGGAAAGGAAATTGATACTGAAGGAAAAGATTGAATTTAGTTGGAGATGAAGGAAAGAAGGAAGGAAGGAAGGAAGGAAGGAGGGGAGGTAATCTATATTGTGCGAGTGAATGAAGGAAGGAGGAAGTGAAGGAAAGGAAACGAAGGAAGGACGGAAACAAATAATGAAGGAAGAAGGAAGGAAAAAAAAGGAATAGTAATGGATGATGTGAGAGTGAATGAAGGAAGAAAGAAATGAAGAGAATGAAGGAAGGAAGGAGGGGAACAAATAATGAAGGAGGAAAAGAAAGAAAGGAAGGAAGGAAAGAAAGAAAGAAAGAAGGAAAGAAGAAAGTCACAATGATGATAACAACTGGAAGAGGAGGAGGAGGAAGATGAATAAACACAAGAAAGCAAAGAAGAAAAAAAGGAAAGGAAAGAAGGAATGAAGGAAAAAAAGAAAGAAAGAAAGAAAGAAAATGGAGTGATTAAGGTGGCAATGATGATAAAAGGAAGAAATGGAAAAAGTGGAGGAGGAGGAGGAGGAGGAGGAGGAGGAGGAGGAGGAAAATGAATGACCACAAGGAAGAAAAAAAAAGGAAGGGAAGGAAGGAAACAAAAAAACGAAGGGAGTGATAAAGGTGACAATGATGATAAAAGGAAGAACTGGAAGAAGTGGAGGAGGAGGAGGAGGAGGAGGAGGAGGAGGAGGAGGAGGAGGAGGAGGAGGAGGATGACAAACAAGGATAAAGGCATTATTAGTTTGAATGGATTAAAACTTTTACTTCATCTATATATTTATCGTCTCTTTATAATTAATTGACGCTAATTCCTGTAATAAAATGAATCACGTATTTTTATTTGTCCAATTAGAAAGTGTGTGTGTGTGTGTGTGTGTGTGTGTGTGTGTGTGTGTGTGTGTGTGTGTGTGTGTGTGTGTGTGTGTGTGTGTAAATTACGTTGTTTGATGTCTTTGTTTGTCTGTCTGTCTGTATGATTGTTTCCTTAAATGTCTGTCTGTCTGTTTTATGTCTGTCATCGTGTTTTTTTTTTTTTTTTGTATATATTTATCAGTCCACACACACACACACACACACACACACACACACACACACACACACACACACACACACACACACACACACACACACACACACTAAGGGTTTGTGCACAATCGTACCATTGTTTATTCTCTCTCTCTCTCTCTCTCTCTCTCTCTCTCTCTCTCTCTCTCTCTCTCTCTCTCTCTCTGAGTTCGATACGTCGCCACAAATTTCTTTCCGGTACAATTTTGCAGAATTCTTTATGGTTTGAATACACTGCCTCGTATTTCAGAGAGAGAGAGAGAGAGAGAGAGAGAGAGAGAGAGAGAGAGAGAGAGAGAGAGAGATGAGAATGTTGACTGATATGATTCTCTCTCTCTCTCCTCTCTCTCTCTCTCTCTCTCTCTCTCTCTCTCTCTCTCTCTCTCTCTCTCTCTCTCTCTCTCTCTCTCTCTCTCTAATCGGCCCTACCTTTGACCACACACACATGTAAGGGCACGGCGCTCCAGCAGGTAGACTGACGGTAATTGCCTTGTCTCACCTGGATTACTGATGCTCAACAGGTAGTAGTAGTAGTAGTAGTAGTAGTAGTAGTAGTAGTAGTAGTAGTAGTAGTAGTGGTGGTGGTAGTAGTAGTAGTAGTAGTAGTAGTAAATAGATAAATAAAATAGTCATAACTGTAACGAAAATAAATATGTACTGCAAAACATCTGAGGCTTCCCATTGTGTTAGAGAGAGAGAGAGAGAGAGAGAGAGAGAGAGAGAGAGAGATTGACTAAATATTTCCTATCACAGCAGAGCAAGGTATATTTTTTTTCTCTTTCTCTCTCTTTCTCTTTCTCTTTCCCCATTTTTTTCTCAGTTCCATTTTTACTTTTTTTTCTTCAGATTTTCCAATTTTATATAGTACGTCCCATCAAATCCCCTTTTCCTCCTCCTCTTCCCTCTCTCCCTCTTTCTCTCCCCTCTCTTCTGTCTCTTCATCTCTTCTCCACTCTTTTCTCTCTCTTTTTTCCTCTCCTTTATTTGTAGGGAATCAGTGGACATATAAAAAAAAAACACACACACACACACACAAGAGTACTTTCCTTCTATCACTGCCATAATGTTCCCTCTCCTTCCTTCCTTCCTTCCTTCCTTCCTTCCTTCCTTCCTTCCTTATTTTTCCTTTATTACCCCGCCAAGTTGCCCATAAGGTTCCATCCACGTGTGTAATTTACCTGTAATCTCACCTGTGCTTACCTGTGTTCACCTGCTCTCACCTGTTCTGGCGGCCTAATCCTCCCACGTTATAACCTCAGCTGGGGTCTTTTCATCTTACACCTTTGCCGCAACCTCCCTCTCTCTCTCTCTCTCTCTCTCTCTCTCTCTCTCTCTCTCTCTCTCTCTCTCTCTCTCTCTCTCTCTCTCTCGCTCTCGCTCTCGCTTTTGTTGTTGTGTTTTTGTTGTTATTTTTGTTGTTGTTGTTGTTTTAGTGTTAGTAGTAAGAGTTGTAATTGTTTTCTTTTTTGTTGTTGTTATATCGAAGTTTGTTATCCACACTCGAAATTGTTGTTGTTGATGTTATTGTTGTTATTATTTATTATTATTCTGTCTCTGTCTCTTTCTCTCTCTCTCTCTCTCTCTCTCTCTCTCTCTCTCTCTCTCTCTCTCTCTCTCTCTCTCTCTCTCTCTCTCTCTCTCTCTCTCTCTCTCTCTCTCTCTCTCTCTCTCTCTCTCTCTCTCTCTCTCTCTCTCTCTCTCTCTCTCTCTCTCTCTCTCTCTCTCTCTCTCTCTCTCTCTCTCTCTCTCTCTCTCTCTCTCTCTCTCTCTCTCTCTCTCTCTCAAGACGCTCGCGAGATGCATGACAAACAGAAAGTCGTGAGGCAGGAAGTCTTTGATTGGGCCAGACTGCAGCGATGATTGGCACACACACACACACACCACACACACACACACACACACACACACACACACACACACACACACACACACACACACACACACACACACACACACACACACACACACACACACACACACACACACACACACACACACACACACACACACACACACACACACACACACACACAAGTGGAATGGAAGTTTTGCAATTACTCCCAATTTTTCCTGCAGCTGTTCTTCTTATTGTCCTTCTCTTACTACTACTGCTACTGCTGCTACTACTACTACTACTACTACTACTACTACTACTACTACTACTACTACTACTACTAATACTACTACTACTAATAATAATAGTAGTAGTTCTTCTTTTTCTTGTTCCTGTTCTTCTACTACTACTACTACTACTACTACTACTACTACTACCAAGAACAACAAAACAACAACATTACTCAATACAACACCACCACTAACACCACCACCACCACCACCACCACCAGCACCATCAGTATCCTTCCTGGAAAACCTTCATATCCCAAAGACAAGTAGAATCTGATCTCCTGTACTTATGAATTCTAAACGTTACATTCCCCACACATTTATAGGCCTACCGCTGCTGTGAAGTGGGTGGAGGTGGAGGTGGAGGAGGGTGGGGAGGTGGATGGAGAGTGTGAGATGGGATGAGAAGGGGAGAGGAAGTGGAAGAGAGAGAGAGAGAGAGAGAGAGAGAGAGAGAGAGAGAGAGGTAGTGATTGTAAGGGAAAATGTGGGAGGGAGAAGAAGTAATGGATGCTGAGTGAGGGGACAGTGACGGAGTAGAAGGGGAGTTGGAAGTTGATAAAAGTTAGGAAGGGTAGAGAGGAATAGTAGTGTGGGTAGGAGAGTGATACTAACCTAACCTAACCTAACCTAACCTAACCTAACCCTAACCTAACCTTAACTAATCTAACCTCAGTTCACGTAACCTAACTTAATGTAACCTAACCTCACCTAACCTAACTTAATCTAACAACTTCACCTAACCCAACTTCATTTAACTTGATCTTATTTAACCTAACTTTATTGAACGGAACTTGTACTTAACCTAACTTCACCTAAGATATTTTTATTTAATCTAACTTAACTAATCTTACCTGATCTAATTTGATCCTAAACTAACCTAACTGAACCTAACCTAACCTAACCTAACCTAACCTAACTTGACTTAACCTAACCTAACCTAACCAAGCCTAACCTCTTAGATAGGTGGGAGGGAGGGAGGGGGGACAGTGAGGTAGGCCTATAAGGGGTGGGAGGGAGTGAGGAATTTGAAGGCTTGTAGAATAGGCTCGTCGTAGTTTTAAGTTGATATAGTGTGGCCCGCATGGTGTCTCTCTCTCTCTCTCTCTCTCTCTCTCTCTCTCTCTCTCTCTCTCTCTCTCTCTCTCTCTCCGAACCATCTCTTTCTCTTTTATTGCCTCTTTTATCTTTTTCTCGTGTCGTATTCCTTTCTCTCTTCTTCATTTTTCTCTCTTTCCTTCCTTTTATACATCTTTCTCTCTTTTTACTTTTTTTTTCTTTTATTTCATGCAATCCTTCTCTCTTATTTTCTTCACTTTTCTCTCTTCCTCCCTTCTGTCCTTCTTCTTCTTAATCATCTTCTTTCTACTTATTTATTGTTGTTTTTATTTGCATCTTCTTTCTATTTCCTTCTTCTTTTGTTGTTGTCTTTTCTATTTTTCCCTTTTATTTCCTACACATTCGTATTTCATTCTTTATTTGATATTTTCTGTTTTTCCGTTTTTTTCTCTCATTTCTTCTCTCCTTTTCTTTGCTTTTTTCTCTTCTTTTTCTTCTCTTTTTTTCTTTTTTCTCTTCTGTTCTGTTCTGTTCTGTTCTCTTCTCTTCTCTTCTCTTCTCTTCTCTCTCTCTCTCTCTCTCTCTCATCTCTCTTTCTCTGTCCCCTCCCCTCCTCTCCTCTCTTCTTCTCTCCCCTCCTCTCCTCTCCTCTCCCCTTTCCTTTCCTTCTAATCCATCATCCCTTTCCTCTTTTCTTCCATTCTTCTCTCCCTACACCATTTTTTTCATCCCTTTTCACTCCTCCCCTCTCTCCTCTCCCCTCTCCTTCTCCCCTCTCGTTTCTATGATTCTCTCTCCCACGCTTCCCTCCCTCCTCCCAGTTTTCTGTCCATTATTCCTTTCTCTCCCTCTTCCACTCTATTTTTACTCCTCTCCCTCCCTCCTCCTGCGCATTTCATCTTTTTCTTCTATTTTTTCTTATTTTATTCCTTTCTTGTCTCCTTTGCTAACCCAAAATCGCTTTCTCTTTCCGTTTCTGATCCCTCCTTTCCTATTTTCCTCCCTTCAATGCACAACCCTTCATCTTTCCTCCTCTTATCTTCTTTCTCCTCCTCCTCCTCCTCCTCTTCCTCCTCCTCTTCCTGCTTTTCCTTCCAACACACACTCTCCTTCATTTTTAGTCCTTTCAAAATATAATTCTCTTGTTCTTTATCTTTTTTTCCCTTTTCCTCATTTTTTAGAGAATTTTGGTATTTATTTTCTTTTTGTCTTGTTTATTTTTTTTCAGTCTTTCCAAACTTTTTCTTTAATTTGCTGTTTTTTTTCAAGTTTTTTCCTTTTTTTTTCCTTCCCTTTCTGTACCTGTTTCATTTTCCTCTTCTAAAAGCACTTTCCTCTTCTTTTTCCTCTCTCTCTCTCTCTCTCTCTCTCTCTCTCTCTCTCTCTCTCTCTCTCTCTCTCTCTCTCTCTCTCTCTCTCTCTCTCTCTCTCTCTCTCTCTCTCTCTCTCTCTCTCTCCTTTCCTCCTTTTTTCAAACATTTTCTTTTTCTTTTTCTTTCTTTTGCTTTTCCCTGCAACCCTTCTACTTTGATTTTTCTCTCCCGAAAATGTTGTCCTTTTATCTTTTCTGTTCCTCTCCACACCGATTCCTTCCCTCTTGTCGTCCATCACTTCCTCCCTGCACGCTCTCTGTCTTCATAAATTTCAGAGCAGGTAGATTGGCTGGGCAAGGAGAGGTGAAGTTAGGTTGGATAAGGCTGAGATACGTTAGGTCGAGATAAGCTGAATTAAAGTTAGGTTTGGTTAGGTTAGGTTAAGTTAGGTAAGGTAAAGTAAGGTCAGATTATATAAGGTAAGCTGAGGTAAGGTGTGACATAAGGTGAGGTAAGGCAAGGCAAGGTAAGGTCAGCCCAGGTGGAGGGATGGTTGGTGTGGATTTGACAGCTGACGTCGTGAATGTCAGAATGTGGCTTTTCAGATAAATGGCTTCCACCTGTGCGGAATCCCACCTGATCAATGTAATGTGTGTGCCTATAGGTGTGTGTGTGTGTGTGTGTGTGTGTGTGTGTGTGTGTGTGTGTGTATAATAATAATAATAATAATAATAATAATGATAACGATAATAATAATAATTCGGTTTATTTGAATGGCAGCTGTGTGTGTGTGTGTGTGTGTGTGTGTGTGTGTGTGTGTGTGTGTGTGTGTGTGTGTGTGTGTGTGTGTGTGTGTGTGTGTGTGTGTGTGTGTGTGTGTGTGTGTGTGTGTGTGTGTGTGTGTGTGTGTGTTGGATCATATGTGCTTGGAATAATTAAATCGTAAAACCGAACCGTTAGATAAGAGAGAGAGAGAGAGAGAGAGAGAGAGAGAGAGAGAGAGAGAGAGAGATCGATTTCATGAAACATTTACACTTTATCGGTCACCCACACTGTTACACACACACACACACACACACACACACACACACACACACACACACACACACACACACACACACACACACACACACACACACACACACAGTACCCCCGCCCTCCCCAAAAAAAACAAATAAAACGTTTGACAATACACATCTGTCAATACTTCTTGTAAATATTTGCACACCAACTCTCTCTCTCTCTCTCTCTCTCTCTCTCTCTCTCTCTCTCTCTCTCTCTCTCTCTCTCTCTCTCTCTTCGGTAAAGGTTAACGTATTTTACACATCTACACACGAGAGAGAGAGAGAGAGAGAGAGAGAGAGAGAGAGAGAGAGAGAGAGAGAGGACTGACAGCTGATCTTCGTCCTGAAGAAAATGAGCAGACTTGAAGGACTGAAAGAGGGAAATACTGTTATTCTTTCCTTCCTTCCTTTCTTTCTTTTTTTCTTACTTTCTTTGTTTCTCTCTTTTTCTTTCATTTTTCTCTCCATTTATTTCCTTTCTTTTCTTCTTTCCTTTCCTCCTTCCTTCCTTCTTTCCTTCCTTCCTTCCTTCTTTCTTTCTTTCCACCCTTCTTTCTTTTCTTCCTTCCTTTCCTTTCCTCTCCTCTCCTGTGATCTCCTCTCCTCTCCTCCTCTCCTCTCCATTTCTTTCCTTTGCTTTCCTTTCCTTCCTTCCTTCCTTCCTTCCTTCCTTCCTTCCTTCCTTTTTAGTGGTGTATAGTGAAGATTATTTGTTTTTGTGTTAATTTTTAGTTTTATTTATTTACATATTTTTTTGTGTAATTTGAAGTTTCGTTGTTGTTTTTTCTCTTATTTGTCTCCTTTTCCTGTTATTTTTTTTGTTTTGGTCTGTTTTGATTTGTGTCGTTCATTTTTTTCCGTTTTTTTGTGAGGTTTTGTAATTTATTTTTGTATAGAATTTGATTTTCTTTGATGTGTTTTGAATTTTTGTCTCTTTCGTGAAGGTTCCTTGATTTTTTTTTTCTTTGCTTTTGTTTTCCTTTGTTTATTCTTTAGTTCGTTTTTTTTTTCCTTCATGTTTTTAGTTTCTACATTTGTTCTTTATTTTTCAAGTTTCAAGATCTACCATGTGTTTCGATCTTCCCTGTTATAAAGCTTCATTAATTTCCATTTTTTTTTTTTTTTTCCTGTTCTACGGTAACATGAATAACAAGGCACAGAAGAACCATGCGTGCTTTGGGGTCCGAGGGGTCTCCAAGCGCACGGGTTCGAATCCTGTCCACGGTCCGAGTGTAGGTTGGGCTTCCTCACTCGGGGCAAGGGTTTCCTAGCGGGTGGGCTTTGAGATAGGAGGTACCACAAAAAGTATCCCCTTTAGCCCATAAATTCCCGTGAAAAGCCCACATGGTATAAATAAAAGATAAAAAACAATAACAACAATAACAACAATCATAACAAGCACTATACACATTTTCTCTTTTTTTCAGATACCTTGTGAAACTTCCAGCGTCCGAGACAGCCGAGCCTCGCCACACCCACAGGTAAGACTCAAACACCTCAAGTCACGGTCACTGCCACAAAAGGTTTCATCATGGTACTTTGGCCTTTATTCTGTAACACTTCCGCGCCTCACAGCACCTTCACTATTTTCCAAGGGCTCTAATTGAAATGACGCGGATTTTTAAGAGTGTTTCTGTAATTCTAGTGACGTGTTAACAAGTTTTCTGCTTTATCAACAGGAGAAAATTTTTAGAACTCGGCTAATCATCTCTTTGGTCTATTTTCAAAGGGTTCTAGTTAAAATGACACGGTTTTAAAAGATGTTTCTCTCATTCTTGTGCCACGTTAAGCTCTCTGCCTCATCAACAGAACAAATACTCTTTAGGACTATGCTTATAATTTTCAAAAGGGGTCTAATTGAATCGCACTGGTTTTAAATATGTTTCTGTAATTCTAGTGACATGTTAACAAGTTTTCTGCATTACCAACAGGACAAATACTCTTTAGAACTCGACTAAATCTCTGTGTTCTATTTTCAAAGGGTTCTAGTTGAAATTACACGGCTTTTTAAGGGTGTTTCTATAATTCTGCATGTTAATAAGTTTTCTGCATTACCAACATGACAAAAACTGGTCTTTGAAAATGGTCACGGAGAGAGAGAGAGAGAGAGAGAGAGAGAGAGTTTCTGAATATGGCACTTTCGCACCTCCCTACCCACCCACGAGCACTGTGTCCGAATCCATGTATGCGATAAACTTTGCTAATACTTCCCACTATCAATATTTACTGATGGCAATGGTCAATAAAGGTGAATACAGTCAGTAAAGGTAAATACAGTGAGTTTGGAGTTTCACAATGATAATGATGTCTATGTTTATTGTTATTTGTGGGTATTCCTGTAGCGAAACGTATGTAGGGATTCGGACAGTTAGTGTGAGGTTGCCAGAGGTCGCTACGTATTAATCATTATCTTATTCATATTGTTATTACTCTATTTATATTATTATGTGTGTGTGTGT
>NC_059279.1:17159440-17164440 GCF_017591435.1 Portunus trituberculatus | reverse complement strand
GGAGGAGGAGGAGGAGGAGGAGGAGGAGGAGGAGGAGGAGGAGGAGGAGGAGGAGGAGGAGGAGGGAGAAACGAGGAAGTGGTCGAGAAAGCAAAAAAATGTTAAAAGAAGATGAAAGATAAAAGCAACTGAGATTATTATAGAGAAAAGAAGAAATGATTTATATTTTTTTTACATAAATCAGGTCAAGTGAGGTCATAAGGTCAGGCGAGGTCATGAGGTCAAGTAAGGTCACAGATAAGGCAAGGGAAGGTTAGGTTACATGATTAGGTTAGGTAAAGATCTGAGAGTTTTGGATGCTTTGTTAGGTTAGGTAGAGAAAAGTAAGTTGGATTAAGTTAGGTTAGGTTAGGTAAGTTATGTTAAGGTTACTGTAGTCAAGTTACTGTAGGATAGACCAAGTTAGGTTTGGATATGTTGGATTTGGTTTTAGCTAGGTTAAGTTCGAGACAACACAAGTCAACACAGGAATAGAAAGGATACAAAACAAACCTAGCCAAACCCAGTCTAACTTAATGATGAAATATGATAACTCCTACACCGTCCTTGAGAGAAAGTGAGAAAGTGAGCGAGGGGAGTGGGTAGGTGACGGATTGGAGAGGAAAAAGAGACTAGGATGGAGGGAAAGTGATGGGGAGAAGCGAGAGAGGTGTGGGAGAGGGAGGAAGTGAGAGGATTTAATATACAATGAAATATAATGACTCCTATATCATCCTTGGGGTCCCCTTCTTACTACGTTAACCCCTTCAGTAGCATGACGCGTTTCCATATCCATTCTTCTTACTATTTGGTGACTCTATACAGCTTCAGAAACTTATGTTGTGGATTAAAATAGTGAAGACTGTGGCCATTAATCTTCTGACCTCCATAGACCCTTCCTAATGTCAATAAAATGGTCTAATCGTACACAAATCTCGACGTAATAATGTGTTCCAGTACTGAAAGGGTTTAAATGTCTTTGGGGACCGGCACCTCAGTGGGTCATATTTTCAATCACAGTTTTTCTTACCCTTAGCCTGTTTTCCCTCTTACATAAATAAAATAACGAAATAACGTAACCTAACTTAACCTAACCTAACCTAACCCAACCCATTAAACTCCTTCTAAAACCACACTAGTAATCTTCCTCACACTCATCCTTCACTCTCCCTTCCCTTCACTCTCCACTACCCTGACTCACCTCCCCGTCCCTCCTGCTCCCACTGGCTCTAGAAAAACTACCTAACTGGATAATTCAAGGATGTAAAAGATGACACGAAATTTCAGGACGAGAACGACGTAGAAATGAGGAAAGATATTAACGGAATGACTCGCGCACGTGACAGGTGTGTTGATTAAGAGGAGGACAGGTGAGAGAGAGAGAGAGAGAGAGAGAGAGAGAGAGAGAGAGAGAGAGAGAGAGAGAGAGAGAGAGAGAGAGAGAGAGAGAGAGAGAGAGAGAGAGAGAGAGAGAGAGAGAGAGAGAGAGAGAGAGAGAGAGAGAGAGAGAGAGAGAAGAGAGAGAGAGATAGAGAGAGAGAGAGAGACAGAGAGACACACACACACACACACACACACACAGAACGATGCCGCAAGAACGATGGGACACACAGATGCACACACACACACACACACACACACACACACACACACACACACACACACACACACACACACACACACACACACACACACACACACACACACACACACACACACACACACACACACACACACACACACACACACACACACACACACACCTACTCACCAACACCTGTCCGGTCATGTCTGCCTCTTGACTAATGGAAGTGTGGTGGTTCCGTCCCACTTACGCATTTACCTGCCCCGCGCCTCACCTTTATGTATAAATGAGTGGCGGAGGCTCTGTGTCTGTGTGTCTGTGTGTCTGTGTGTCTGTGTGTCTCTGGATGTGTGAGAGAGGGAGAGAGAGGGAAGGACAGACAGTCAAAGAGAGATAGGTGATGAATTGAACATGTGAATTTTGTGAGTGTGTGTGTGTGTGTGTGTGTGTGTGTGTGTGTGTGTGTGTGTGTGTGTGAGAATTGGTTTGTCTCCGTCAGTTAGTCAGTTAGTCAGTCAGTCAGTGATCAGTTAGTCAGTCAGTTACCCTTCCATTTATTCAGTAAGTAAGTCAGTCAGTCACTCAGTTATTCATTCATTCAGTCTGTCAATCAACCAGTTACTCAGTCAGTCAGTCAGTTACCAATTCATTCATTCAGTCAGTCAGTCAGTCAGTCAGCCAGATAGTCAGTTATCCATTCATTCATTCATTCATTCAGTCAGTCAGTCAGTCAGTCAGTCAGTCAGTCAGTCAGTCAGTCAGTCAGCCAATCTCATTTCCAGCTAGTTACTTTGAATGAGTGTGAAAGAATCAGTAAATTTGTACGTGAGTGATTTTTTTATGCTTTATTTAAGAGGGAAAACAAACTCTCTCTCTCTCTCTCTCTCTCTCTCTCTCTCTCTCTCTCTCTCTCTCTCTCTCTCTCTCTCTCTCTCTCTCTCTCTCTTTTATTGTCTGATTCCTCTGTGTTTCATTTTGGCGTTTTGTCCTATTCTTTCTTTCTTCTGTTTCCTCCTCCTCCTCCTCCTCCTCCTCCTCCTCTCCTCCTCCTCCTCCTCCTCCTCCTCCTCCTCCTCCTCCTCCTCCAAGGAATGTGGCCGCACGAAAAGCCTCACAAAATTCAATAAGGCTGGCGAGGCAACCCACCACCACCACCACCACCACCACCACCACCACCATACGTCACCACAGAGATAAATAAAAGGCGAGCAGAGTGGAACGGAAATTAAAGACGCAACGGGAATACTTAAAAGAAGATCCGCCTCTCCTCTTTGTCTGTGTGTGTGTGTGTGTGTGTGTGTGTGTGTGTGTGTGTGAGGGATAAAAAACTCTATTAATTGACTACTTTGGGGACAATACGAGAAAAAAAAGAGAGAGAGAGAGAGAGAGAGAGAGAGAGAGAGAGAGAGAGAGAGAGAGAGAGAGAGACACACACACACACACACACACACACACACACACAGACAGACAGACAGACAGACAGAGACTTGAGTCAGCTTGGGTATCTGAGTGGACAGGGGAGAGAGGGAGGAGGGAAGAGAGGGGACAGGAGGAGGGAGAGTGGGAGGGGGCAGGAGGAGGAAGAAGAGGGAAGAGGAGGAACAGGAGCAGGAGGGAGGAGGGAAGAGGGAAACAGCAGGAGGAGGGAGGAAGGGGGAACAGAAGGAAGAGGAGGGAGAGTGGGACGGGGCAGGAGGAGGAAGAAGAGGGAAGAGGAGGAACAGGAGCAGGAGGGAGGAGAGGAGGGGGTATTGTTCTGGTGTGGTATTGTCTGTTAGTGAAGAGATTACACAGGATTACAGAGGAGTGTGAAGCAGCATCAGATTTGCAGGTCCTTTCCAGGCTGTTTGATTTCACTTCTTTCTAAACAAACAGCAATAATATTTCCTTTAATATAAGAGAGGAGGACTGGGCAACAAAAAAACATAGTGAGTAAAAAGGTCCACTCAGGTTCCAGTCTTCCTACAGAACCGCTAGAATTATAAAGGAAAGGATAGAACAGTGGAAGGCTCCTTGAGTAACATCCCCTTCAGTAGCATGGCGTGTTTCCATATTCATTCTGGGGATTTTATACAGCTTCAGAAACTTATGTGGGGATTAAAATAGTGAAGACTGGCCATTAATCTTCTGACCTCCATAGACCCTTCCTAATACTAATAAAATCTTCTAATCATACCCAAAATTCAAGATAGAAATGTGAGCTGTGTCATTGTGGATAAGGTGGTGAGCGTGGGATCAGGCAGACAGACGTACACGCGTAGGTTCGAATCCCACCACATACCGTTTTGAAGCTATGCCATTTGTGGAGTGGTTTAAAGTTACCTACATGTCCCCATGATACCCAGGCTCTAGGTGGTTACGCTAAAGATGCGCATGGGTGGTGATATGGGCCCTAATATGGGTACCACTATAAATAAAATTGCCTACAGGCGCTATAGGCTGTAACAAAATATAAATAAATAAATGAATAAATAAAAAACGGAAGGATTTATATAAACTTGTGATTCTATTTTTTTATATACATTTTTAAGGTTTTTTAATGTTTCGCAGTACGAATAGTTTACTTTGGTTACTTGGTGAAGAGATCATTAATATAAACTTCTGCCTTTTTTTTGTATATATATTTTTTTAATCTATTTTATATATTATCAAATCTATTCATATATATATCTTTTAACGTCCTGTTGTTTTGATGTACCATTTGTTTTTCTTGCTTGTTTTTATCTGAGTTGTTTTTACGTACATTTTTTTTTCTTGTTTTTCTTTTTTTATGGTCAAGTTGAGTTTTTTTTATGATGTACGATACTTTTGTGTTCAGTGTACGATTTGTTGACGATGTTCCCGCCTCGAGTTCCTGTTATTTTTGCGTATTTTTTTTCTTTTTCCTCTCTCTCTCTCTCTCTCTCTCTCTCTCTCTCTCTCTCTCTCTCTCTCTCTCTCTCTCTCTCTCTCTCTCTCTCTCTCTCTCTCTCTCTCTCTCTCTCTTACTCTCTCTCTCCTGTCTAATTCCTGTCTTTCATTTTGGCGTTTTTTTGTCCTTTTCCCTCTCATCTCTGCTACCTCCTCCTCCTCCTCCTCCTCCTCCTCCTCCTCCTCCTCCTCCTCCTCCTGCTCCTGCCACCGTGTATACCTCAATGTGCTTCTAGACATAGCGAGGGGGGCAAGGGGGCAGTGGCACATCCAGTAGTCCTTAATTCCTCGAGGGGTCATTTTCCCTAAGCCCCTTCTGGAGTAAATTATGTGGTGCTCTTGTCAACTTCCAGCCTGACTGTGTGTTTAGAGGCTGATGGGTTAGGCTTAGTGGCTTGGCAGGGCTTCGGGGCTTGAGTGGGGTGGCCTGGATGAGTGAGATGGTAAGGATGGTTCGGCTGAGATGGGTTGCGACGATCTGGGTTAGTCTAGGATGGGCTAAGATGGGCTGGGATGGTCTGGGGTA
>NC_059279.1:17151940-17154440 GCF_017591435.1 Portunus trituberculatus | reverse complement strand
GAGAGAGAGAGAGAGAGAGAGAGAGAGAGAGAGAGAGAAAGCATGAGTGATCAAGTTTTTACACTCTTACAGTCAATCATGAAAGATTTACACCACAACTTAACTCTTGCATTACTGAGTTGGTCAAACAATATATACACGAAATAAATAATAATAAAACGGAAAAATTAAAAAAAAGTAAACTAGAACACAGCTGACTCATAATAACAAGTAGCCATAACGACAATAACAAACAGATAAGTAACAATACAGTGACATGAGGCAAAGACACACAGACACACAGACACACAGACACAGACACACAGACACACAGACACACAGACACAGACACACAGACACACAGGACACACAGACACAGACACACAGACACAGACACACAGACACACAGACACAGACACACAGGACACACAGACACAGACACACAGACACACAGGACACACAGACACAGACACACAGACACACAGACACACAGACACAGACACACAGACACACAGACACACAGACACAGACACACAGACACACAGACACAAAGACGGACAATTAAAGAAGAGAAGATGATGAGACAGACGAAGACCAAGTGGCTGTACCTTTTTCTGTGAACCTTTTTTCTGTGGGCCTTTTTTTCTGTTTTTTTCTTGTGCGTCTTTTTTCAGCGGCCTTTTTTCCTGTGGGTCTTTTTTCTGCGGCCTTTTTTTCCTGTGGATCTTTTTTCTGTGGACATTTTTCTTGTGGGTCTTTTTTCTGCGACCTTTTTTTCTTGTGGGCCTTTTTTTCTGTGGGCCTTTTTTCTATGGGTCTTTTTTTTTCTTGTGGACTTTTTTTTTTGTTTTTTTTTCTTGTGTCTTTTTTCAGTTTTTTTTCCTGTGGACCTTTTTACTGTGAGCTTTTTTTCTTGTGGGCCTTTTTTTCTGTGGGCCTTTTTTTCTGTAAGCCTTTTTTCAGTTTTTTTTCTGTGAACCTTTTTTCTGTAAGCCTTTTTTCAGTTTTTTTTTCTGTGGGCCTTTTTCAGTTTTTTTTTTCTGTGGGCCTTTTTTCAGTTTTGTTTTCTGTGGGCCTTTTTTTCTGTGAGCCTTTTTTCTGTTTTTTTTTTTTCTGTGGGCCTTTTTTCTGTGAGCCTTTTTTCAGTTTTTTTTTTCTGTGGGCCTTTTTTCAGTTTTTTTTCTGTGAGCCTTTTTTCTCTTTTTTTCTGTGAGCCTTTTTTCAGTTTTTTTTCTGTGGGCCTTTTTTCAGTTTTTTTTCTGTGAGCCTTTTTCCAGTAGGCATTTTTTTCTGTAGCCCTATTTATCTGTGTGCCTTTATTTCTAGTATCATTTTACCCTTAGTAGTTCTCCCCTGTACATAAAAAAAATAATGATACAAGAACCAAGTCATTCACCAAATAAAGAAGAGGTACTCGGCGCAGGGGCGGAGATTGGACTTGAGTTAGCAGCTGGGCGGGGGAAGGAATAGCGAGCTGTGTAGAGGAATGCCACTTGACTCTTGAGATGTGGAAGTATTGTGAGTGGCAGTGCTCGAGGCGTGAGAGGAGTGGCCATACAACACCCTTATAAAGATTCAGGCTCTTGGAAAAGGCTTAAGGACAACCATACGTAGAATCTAAACACATAAAGCGTCATATTCTTTTTGTTTTATGTACGAGGGCAACAAAAAATTAAAAAAGAAAGGCCCACTTGATTGCCAGTTCCCTTAAAGATAATAAGAGTTAGCCAAAAGTCTGGGATAAATGTCTCTCTCTCTCTCTCTCTCTCTCTCTCTCTCTCTCTCTCTCTCTCTCTCTCTCTCTCTCTCTCTCTCTCTCTCTCTCTCTGTGACCATTTTCAAAGACCACAGAGACGATTAGCCGAGTTGTAAGCAATATTTGTCTTGTTGTTAATGCAGAAAACTTGTTAAAAATGTCACTAGAATTACAGAAATATCCTTACAAACCCGTGTTACTTCAGAAACGCTTCCTCTCCCCCCTCTCTCTCTCTTTCTCTCTCCCAAGACCGCAGAGACGATAAGCCGAGTTCTAAAGAGTGTTTGTCCTGTTGGTAATGCAGAAAACCTGTCAACATAACACTAGAATTACAGAAACACCCTTAAAACTCGTGTCACTTCAACTAGACCCCTTTGAAAATGGTGAAAGCGCTGTGAGACGCGGAAGCCTTTCAGAATATTGGCCATAGTCATCTTTTAGAGTGTAGAAGATAAAAAAAAAAATAGAACACACATCTATATTTCTTCATCTATTAAAGACACTAAATTATACATCCTTATCCGCCCGTGTATGGAGTATGGCTCTCATGTCTGGGGGGGATCCACACACACAGCTTTACTAAACAAGGTGGAATCTAAAGCTTTTCATCTTATCAACTCTTCTCCTCTAACTGACTGTCTTGATTCTTTAAGTCACCGCCGCAATGTTGCATCTTTATCTGTCTTCTACCGCTGTTTTCATGCTGTCTGCTCTTCTGAACTTGCTAACTGCATGCCTTCCCCCCTCCTGCGGCCTCGCTGCACA
>NC_059279.1:17139440-17144440 GCF_017591435.1 Portunus trituberculatus | reverse complement strand
CAAAAAATCAAGGTAAAAATGCATCTCAGTACTGAAGGGACTAATTTTTCTTTCTTTTTATGTAGGAGAGAATCCAGCCAAGGGCACCAAAATACTTGAAAAAAGGCCCACTTGATAATGCTGGTGCTCTAGAAGATAGGTAAAGGATAGCCAGAATTAAGGAGAAAATAATCTGTCAATCTTACCAATATAGCAAAACAGAACCATGAATACAGAAGACAATGATAACAACTACTAATACTATCCACTAATTAATCTCTCCAACTGAAATCGTCTAAGTGCAAAAATCAAGGTAAAAATTCGTCTTGGTATTGAAGGGATTAATGGCAGTGAGTAGAGTGAAGTGGTGTTGAAGTGGTATGAAGTGGTGTTGAAGTGGTGGTGTTGTGTCCATAGTGAAGTCTCTCTCATGATTCTTCCTTTCCTTTGCGACTTTAAATTTTCTTTCCTTAGTCTCTGGTGTATGAACTGTTTTCCTCTCAATGGTTGTGTGTCCAAGGCTCTTTTTTTCTTTATTTATTAACGATTTCTGCATTACTGGTGTATGGAGATGAGGATTTCAATGGGTCTTTTTTTTCTATTGTTTTTGTTGCCCTTGCTTCTTGTGTCTTGTCACGTCTAGGTTTGCCATCCAACAACGTAACAGTCTAACCTAACCTAACCCATTTTAAAGACTATAGTTAGCTGTATAATAGATGAATATACCCCAGAGTGATCAGTAATTGAGGAAACACATACCAAACAGTTCTACAATCAAAGTTTTCGTGTTATTTTGGTGAATTTAGTGATAGTGTGACAAAAAAATAGCACTGTTTTATTCATTTATGGTTTAGAGTGATTGGTAATTGAGGAAACGCGCGCCAAACACCAGCCAAAGGGTTAAACAATTCTGCAATAGATTTTTTACGTGTTACTTTGATCATTCTAGCGATAGTGTGACGAAGTGTAGGTTGGGCTTCCTCACTCGGGGCAACGGCATCCTAGCGGGTGGGCTTTGAGATAGGAAGTACCCCAAAAAGTATCCCCTTTAGCCCACAAATTCCCGTGAAAAAGCCCACGTGGTATAAATAAAAAAAAATATATAGTACTATTTATTTGTTCTTTTTATCTACTTATTTTTTTATTTTATTCATTTATTTTATTTTGTCTATTTATTTATTATTTGCATCGCCGCCTTACCTGTCCTCTGATTGGTGTGAATGGCGGTGCCCCGGAATGAAATAATTTACACCTGTGATTAGCCGGGATCGCGCCGCTGTGGTGTGAGGTGATTAATGGCAGCCTCGCTAATGAATGGTGATTGACTCATTGTGGGCGTGTCATTAGTCTGGTGGTGGTGGTGGTGGTGGTAGTGGTGGTGATGGTAATGGTTGAGGTGGTGGTAGTAGTGGTGGTGATGGTGGTTTGTGATGGTGATGGTGGTGGGTAGTGATGGTGGTTGGTGGTGGTGGTGAAGGTGGTGGTGGTGATGGTGGTGATGGTGGTCTAACCTAACTAAATCTAACTTGTAAACCCTAATAATTTCCTTTAGAGAACCTTCAAAACCATGATAACTTCCACTAAAATCTTGAAAACTCTCTAAATTCCTCTAGAACCTCTTATAAACCTTACTACCATTCTATTAAAAGTAAAGAACACCTCTAAACCATCACTAGAACCATGAAAACACCCTTCAAAACACTAATAACTCCTAATAGAGTCTTGGAAACTACTAGAATCTTTAAAAAAAACTTGAATTTCCACTAGAACCTTTAAAAAAACCTTACTACCTTATTAAAAGAGTAGAATATCTCGTACCATCACTAAAACCATGAAAACATCCTTCAAAACACTAATAACTTCTAATAGAGCCTTGGAAACTATTAGAATCTTAAGAAAACACAAAATTCCACTAGAACCTTTAAAAAAACCTTACTACCTTATTAAAAGAGTAGAGCATCTCGCACCAACACTAGAACCATGAAAACACCCTTGATATCTTATAACTCCCTCTGAATACCACAAATAACTTCCACCAGAGCCTTGTAAACCAACAGTATCCTGTAAAACATGCAAAATTTCCTCTAGAACCTCTTAAAAGCCTCGCTACAACCCTATTGGAATTATAGCACATGTCTAAGCTGTCAATAGAACCGTAAAAACACCCTTGAAAACCATAAGAACTCCTACTGGAACCTTGCAAACTACTGTAATATTGAAAACCTTCCGAATTTCCACTTGAACCTCTTAAAAGCCTTACTGTCTTGTTAAAAGTGTGTAATCTCTCAAAGAACTATGAAAATAACCCTGAAATCTCTAATAACTTCTACTACAGCATTGAAAGCCACTAGAATCTTGAAAAGCCATCTAAATTTCCGTTAGAACCTCTTATAAACTTTACTGCTACTATGAAAATTGCCCTGAAATCTCTAATAACTTCTACTAGAGCATTGAAACCCACTAGAATCTTGAAACGTCATCTAAATTTCCTCCTGAACCTCTTATAAACTTTACTAGCTCGCCGTTAAAAGTAAAGCACACCTCTAAACCATCAATCAATAAAACCATGAACACACTCTTGAAAAACCATAATAACTCCTACTATAGAACTTTGCAAACCACTATAATTTTGAAAACCCTCCGAATTGCCACTCTTAAAGACCTTGATACAATCTTATTAAAAATACATAATCTCTCCAAAAACCATGAAAATACCCTTGAAAACCCGTAATAACTCGCTTTGAAAACCCTAAATAACTCCCACTAGAGCCTTAGAAACCACTATAAACTTGACAGGCACTCAACATATCCTCTAGAATCTCTTACTACCCTATCAAAAAGCAAGGGACATGAACAGAACCATGAAAACACCCTTGAAAATCCTAGATAACTCCTATTAGAGCCTTTTGAAACCTTACTAACCTCTAGGACCTTCAAATGCCACGTAATTCCCTCTAGAACCTCGACAATCTCCATATAGTCCTCACTGGAGCTGATGGATTAACCTTAGCTAAGCCACCAGTGTGTTTGAGAATGCTGGTGTGTGTGTGTGTGTGTGTGTGTGTCATTCCTCGGAGCTGGCGTTGCGTGGTGGTGTGTTCCGTTGTCTCTACCTGCTGCTCTCCTTGAATCGACCTGCCTCCATACTCGTGACTTCCAGATGTACGTTTAAATGCTGTGGTTAATGGTGATGGTGGTGGTGGTGGTGGTGGTGGTGGTGGTGGCTGCATTTATATTCCACTCAAGTTAATGCCACTCGTTAAAATTC
Source organism: Portunus trituberculatus (assembly GCF_017591435.1). Lineage (NCBI taxonomy): Eukaryota > Metazoa > Arthropoda > Malacostraca > Decapoda > Portunidae > Portunus > Portunus trituberculatus. Next base: position 17,141,193 of record NC_059279.1, on the reverse strand, counting down.
TTTGGTGCTTTTTTTTATTGGTATGTTTTTCTCACTTGTTCTTTTTTTTTTTGTTGTAGTTTAATCTGAGTTAACGTCATTCAATGTATGACCCTATGTAATTTATCGTAATGTGAACTAATTTGACTTTACCTAACTTTATCTTACCTAACATAAGCTTACCTTAACCTAACCTTAACCTAACCTAACCTAACCTTAACCTAACCTAACCTAACCTAACCTAACCTAACCTTCCCTTACCTTACCTTACCTTAACTAATCTAGCAACCAAACTTAACATGATCTATTCTAACCTAACCTAACCTCACCTAACTTAACCTCACGTCACCTCACCTCACTAATTAATCCCATACGGTGCCTGAGCCGCCTCTCTATGGAAGTAAGCAGCGTTAATCGGATAATGGGAGAGACACGTAATATGAGGGAAAAAATTATCCTTCTACCGTCAAGTGGCAGCCTAAAAAAATAGCAGCATTTGTTGTTGAGCATTTTTCGTCGTACTACTTAACCTCCAGCTTGAGCGCGGCGAGGTAAGTAGGCAAGTGAGGAAGATAGGGAGGTAGATAGATGAAGTGGGTGAAAATAGATACGCAGACGGATAAAGAGAAGATGAAAAGGTGCGGTAAATAGACAAGTGAGGAAGATAGGGAGGTAGATAGAGAATAGGTGAAAATAGTAACTTGGAGCACGGAGATAGAGGAAAAATAGATGAAAATATTGACGTAGGTATATGAAAAGGCGTGGCAAAGAGACAGATGACGAAGGTATGGAGATAGATAGATAGAGAGTAGTTGAAAAAAGTGACGGAGGTGGATAGAGAGTAGATGAAAAGGCGTGATAAATAGAGAAATGAGGAAGATAGGGCAATAGATAAAAAGTAGATAAAAAGTGGATGAAAATAATAACTTGGAGCGCTAAGTAGATAAAAAATAAATGAGAATAGTGACATAAGTAGATAAAAAGTAGGTGAAAATGGTAACTTGGACCATGTAGATAGATAAAACACATAATAGATAGATGGAAAATGACTTGAAATAGTGACATCGATAGAGGAGGAGGAGGAGGAGGAGGAGGAGGAGGAGGAGGAGGAGGAGGAGGAGGAGGAGAAAGAGGAGGACGAGAAGAACATGGGCGACGAGGTAGAAGAGGAGCAGGAGGAGGAGGAAAATAAGGAGAAGGAAGAAGACGCGGAGGAGAAGGAGGAGGAGGAGGAGGAGGAGGATGACGAGGATTAGGGGTAGGAAGAAGAGGATTAGAAGTAGGAGGAAGGGAAGGAAGAGGACGAATAATGTAGATAGATAAAAAATGATAAAAACAGTTACATCCAACACGTAGATAGATGGGAAATAAATAAGAATAGTCACGTATTTAGACATAGGGTAGATGAAGATAGTAAGCTTGAAAGAGGCGTGACAGACAAGGTAAGGAAAATAATGTAAATAATAAGAACGTAGATGAGAATGCGATGATAAGAGAATATATTTTAGATTATATATTTGAAGATAGAACGATAGATAAATAGATAGATAGATAGATAGACGAGTAGATTAAGTAAATAGATAGATGTAATGAAAGCACATAGGAAGATAAGAAAATAGATAAAATATTGATCATTAGGTAGATTGATAGAGAGAGAGAGAGAGAGAGAGAGAGAGAGAGAGAGAGAGAGAACCTTTACATCATTATCATACACTTCTTTCTCCCCTCCCTCCCTCCTCTCTCTCTCTCTCTCTCTCTCTCTCTCTCTCTCTCT
>NC_059279.1:17126940-17134440 GCF_017591435.1 Portunus trituberculatus | reverse complement strand
AGAAATGTTACGCTGTACATTGAAATATCAGCTTTATACATTGGGACACTTACTTTTCTGCCTTTTTTCTGTTTCTTCTTCATTTCTTGGATAGGTGAGCACCCAAGTGATGTTTCATTTGCTAATTAACCTGATATAGCGGTGGAGTTTGGGAATTGTAACGCTGTACTTTGAAATATCAACTTTATATATTGGGACACGTTCTTGTGGCTTTTTAATTTAATTTTTTTTTTTTTTTTTTTTTACACTTCATGGAAAGGTGATGTTTTGTTTTCTAGTTAATCAGATATAGCGATGCAGTTTGAGGATTGTTACGCTGTACTTTGAAATATCAGCTTTAAACATTGGGACACGTTTTTGTGGCTTTTTTTTTTTTTCATCTTTTTTTTCACTTCCTAGAAAGGTGAATCGCCAACTGATGTTTTGTTAGCTAATTAACCTGCAGTGAACGGTCCAAAGGTGTGAAAGCTTACCTGGTTTGAGAATTGTTACTTTATTACATTAAAATATCGACTTTATACATGTAGAGCCGTGTTTCTATTAATTTTCATTTCAACTATTTTACAAGCTTAAAGGAACACGTTTTACTATGTTGGTATTTAAAAAGCCTTATTTATGTGTTTATATCAGCAAGGTAGATATTTCGTTATCTAATTAATTCGACTTGTTTCTGTTCTTTTTCATTTAAACTATTTTACAGAGGCTTAAAGGAATACGTTTTTCTATGTTGATATTTAAAAAGCCTTATTTAGGTGTTTATATCAGCAAGTTAGATATCCAGGTGATATTTCGCTAGCTAATTAACCTGGTGAGGAAAAGGAGGTGTGAAACTTGACCTGCATGGATAGTTATTACATTACACACCCAAAAAAACTCACTTTATCCATCACAGTTATTTTGTTTTACTTTATAAATGAAAAGTGAATAGCCAGGTAGTTTTTCCTTGCTAATTAACCAAGAGCAGGTGTGAAAAGTTACCTTCGTTGGATCTTGCCACGTTATGCTCTGAAATATCCTCTTTATATCCTTCCTTCATTCGCTTTACAGGGATGGAGAGACACGTGAATGTTTTGGCGCTAATTAACTTGATGTGGTGTGTGTGTGTGTGTGTGTGTGTGTGTGTGTGTGTGTGTGTGTGTGTGTGTGTGTGTGTGTGTGTGGGTGTGTGTGTAGGTGGGTGTGGGTGCCGCAAGTGTTTAGTTTGAAATGGAACACCAAGGAACATTGAAAAAAAGCAAACAGCAGCTGGCTTGTTAGCTGCTACGATAAAAATACAATATAATGAAACCAATAAGGTAAAATAAAAAAAGTGTTGACAGAAAGAGTAATGTTTCCGCACCAGATACAAATTGGCATACTTCTCCTTTAATTACATGCATTAGGAAGATTTATTTACATTTACGAGGCAGTTCATGATAAGCTAAACTGTTTAACCCCTTCAGCACCATGATGTGTTTCCATATTTACTTTTACTTACAATTTGGTGATTTTATACAGCTTCAAAAAACTCATGTGGGGATTGTAATCGTTAACATTGTGTCCATTAATCTTTTGACCCCCATAAACCGTTCCTAATGTTAATAAAATGGTCTAATCGTACACAAAACTCAAGGTAAAAAATGCGTCCAATTACTGAAGGAATTATCGTATTAAAGTGAACGATTGTAAAGATTCGGGCACAGTTGCTTTACATCTTTACATTACCTGCTGTTTGGTGTACGAGGAAGGTGTGACATCGAGGCATTCAGTAAAGGTATCAAGACTAGGTATGTCATGAAATAAAATGAGGTGTTTTGAAAGGTGTTGAATCTATATTTGTCCCAGACTTTTAGCTAATTCCATTTTTTTTTCCTATTTATACCATGTGGGCTTTTCACGGGAATTTATGGGCTAAAGGGGATACTTTTTGGGGTACCTCCTATCTCAAAACCCACCCGGTAGGAAATCATTGCCCCGAGTGAGGAAGCCCAACCTACACTCGGACCGTGGACAGGATTCGAACCCGTGCGCTTGGAGACCCCTCGGACCCCAAAGCACGCATGGTTCCACTGTACCACGGCGGAGCCTTTTTGATCGTTAAGAGAACTATAGCAAAACCAAAATATACTGACCTATAAGGTGAGGCCGATAATCACCACGACACTGCCATATATCACTCACTACTCCAAAGAAAATAGAGTAACAGTTCCTCGTTAAATGAAGAACTGTTACTCTGATATATGGCAATGACGTGTGGATTACCGGCTTCACCTTATGAGTCAGTACATTTTAATTTTTCTATAGTATTCCAATGCCCCTTTTTTTTCTTATCTTTGCCCTTGGCTGGCTTCAACTCTTGCATAAACAAAAGCATATATATCTAGTAAAGTGTAAGATTTGATTAACTAACCCACCTGCACAACTACAAATGACCATCGCCAGAAGTAATACATGAAATCTTTATAAGCAATCACAAGAAAGGCGGGGATGAGAAAGAATAGACTGGAGTGTTTGAGAGAGCCCTGCATATCACAACTTACGTAAACCTCACCCCCATTTTTTTATGCAGGAGAGAACTGGCTAAGGGCAACAAAAAACGGAAAAAAGGTCCACTGGGTTGTCAGTTTCCTTAAAGACCACAAGAATTATCCAAAAGTAAGGGACAGTTAACAGGTACAGGGAAACGGTGAAATTGTACCCTCTTTCTCCCTTCAACTTCTTAGCCTGACCCTCTCGCATTGCCGCTTGTCAGACTGTCACCACCACCAGAAGTAAAGCATGGGAATCTTTATAAGCGTTTACAAGGAAGGCAAGGCTGAGAAACAATAGATTATAGGGAATTTCTACCCAGTTTAAAGATTGGTAGTGACTGTAGACCAAATAAACTTATGTAAAAAGTCTCAGAAATCTTAGTAATAAGGGAAGGATGTAGCAAATAACTGGGAAAAGATTAATAAAAAAAGATATAGAATGGTGATTTTAATAAGTCCTTTTCACGTATATATAGAATTCAGGCCTTTTTAGACTTTCACGATCCAGATAGAGACATATTAACCCCCCTTCAGTACTGGGACACATTTTTACCTAGAGAATTGTGTACGATTAGACCATTTCATTGACATTAGGAACGGTTCATGTGGGTCAAATTAGTGGCCACAGTCTTCCCTATTTCAATCCCTTCAGTACTGGGACACATTTTTACCTTGAGATTTGTGTACGATTAGACCCTTTTATTGACATTAGGAAGGGTCCATGAGGGTCAGAAGAATAATGGACACAGTCTTCACTATTTTAATCCCCCACATGAGTTTCTGAAGCTGCAGAAAATCACCAAATAGTAAGCAGAATGAATATGGAAACGCGTCATGGTACTGAAGGGGTTAAGACTACATACTCCAAAACCCCGTCAAACCCAGGTAATTAAAAAAAAGTCCACGTGTGAAGTAATAAACCATAGAAAACGTAAAAATCCAGGTAAAAATCCAGGTACTGAGCAGGTAAAAAGTCAATATCTCACCTGTCTATTTAAATTAAGCCCAGGTGAGAAAAAAAAGACAGGTATTTAGGTTTTAATTAGTACTGTTCGTCTTCCGTTTATTATTAGAAGCAAGAGTCTTTGTTCCCAGTCTTGGTGTTTGAGTTAATATGGACAGGTGGGAAGGAAAGGTGTGAAGGGAAAGTGTTAATGAGACGAAAAATGAGATTAATTAAATGGAGTGAGAGAAAGAGAGTGACAAAGAAGGGAGAGAGAGAGAGAGAGAGAGAGAGAGAGAGAGAGAGAGAGAGAGAGAGAGAGAGAGAGGTTAAAGCACATATAAAGATACGAATGCTCTCATGAATAAATGAATAATAAAACGAAACAATTAAGGAAAGAAAATAAGAAAAGAAAGAAAAAAGAATGTGAGAGAAAAAAATTGGTAAACTATGAAACAATGATGAGAAATTACACACACACACACACACACACACACACACACACACACACACACTAATTAACAAAAGAGGGAAATGATACACAAAAATAACCTTAAAGAACATTCACTGTAAAGGTCAAAATAGAACGTATCTACTTCCTCCTTTGCTTCAACAAGATGGCGGCTCACTCACACTTGCGGCTGTGCAGAGAGAGAGAGAGAGAGAGAGAGAGAGAGAGAGAGAGAGAGAGAGAGAGAGAGAGAGAGAGAGAGAGAGAGAGAGAGAGAGAGAGAGATCGTCATTTAACCTTTATGGCAATTTTAGCATTTTACACACACACACACTCTCTCTCTCTCTCTCTCTCTCTCTCTCTCTCTCTCTCTCTCTCTCTCTCTCTCTCTCTCTCTCTCTCTCTCTCTCTGAACCAATACACATAAACATACAAATTTATACAAGTTTATTGAGAAGGAATACAAACGCTATACTTTAAATTCTCTTGTTTTTTTTTCTTAGTCAATATTCCTACCGTATATCTTCCTCCTCCTCCTCCTCCTCCTCCTCCTCCTCCTCCTCCTCCTCCTCCTTCTCCTCCTCCTCCTCCTGACAAAGGGATGTTTGGGAAATATTAACCCAGTATTATCTTCAGGTGAATTCCGGTACCCAGGTGAGAGAGAGAGAGAGAGTGAGAGAGAGAGGGTTTATCTGGTTCTTCCTCTCTCTCTCTCTCTCTCTCTCTCTCTCTCTCTCTCTCTCTCTCTCTCTCTCTCTCTCTCTCTCTCTCTCTCTCTCTCTAAAGTAACTTGATTCAACGTGTTTTTTTTTTTTTTTTTCTTTTTTTTTAGGTTTTGAAATGAGAAAAGTTGGTTTGTGTGGTGTGGTGTGGTGTGGTGGTGTGGTGTGGTGTGGTGTGGTGTGGTGTGTTGTGGTGTGGCGTGGTGTTGTGGTGTGGTGTGGTGGTGGTGTTATGTTGTGGTGTGGTGGTGGTGTTGTGTTTGTTTGCTTACTTGCTTGTGTGGTTCGGATGGTGGCTGAGAATGGCTGGTGTTGTTATTATTGTTGTTGTTGTTGTTGTTGTTGTTGTTGTTGTTGTCGTTGTTGTTAGTTTTTCTTCTTCCACTTTTTTTTTCTTCTTCACTATTATCAGTATCTTTATTGTTACGTTTTCATTTTTTACCTGGACATTGTGAAGAAAAGGATGGGAAATTATGTCAACTTTTTCATCATTTATATTAATTTCTTATAATTCCTTCCTTCATATTTCTCTTTATCTCCTTTTTCACCGTTTCCGCCTCTCCTCTCTTCTTCTTTCTTTCCTCTTCCTCCTTCTCTTTCTTTTTCTCTATCTGTTCTTCTTCTTCCTCCAATACCACTTCCACCTCTCTTCTCTTCCTGTTTCTCTTTTTCTTTTTCTTCTTTTCTTCCACTACCACTTCCACCTATCTTCTCTTCCTCTTCCTCTTCCTTCACTACAACATCTACCTCTTTTATCCTCCTCCTCCTCCTCCTCCTCCTCCTCCTCCTCCACCTCCTCCTCCTCTTCCTCCTCCACTTCTATCTAATATTGGCAAAGTGAATGAATGAGGTAATCGGAAGAGAAAAGCGATGATTAATGAATGAATGAGTGAGTGAGTGAGTGAGTGAGTGAGCGAGTGAGTGAGCGAGCGAGTGAGTGAGTGACGCAATACCAATTAAAGCTTAGAGAATGACAAATCGATGAAAAGAGAGAAAAAAAGAGAAAAAAGAGAAATAATGTTATGCTCCCTTTTATTTGATCTTCTGTGAGTCTTTGTTGTTGGTTTAGTTTCACAGCGCGACAGTGTGACGAGGCAATGACAAAGGGTAAAAAATAGACAGAGAGACGTAATGTTGTGCTTTCTTTTATTTGAGTCGAGCTTCTATTCTCAAACACTCCTTCACTATTTCCAGGCTTTATCTAAATTTACACAAGTTTATAAGGTGTATCTTTTATAGTTCTAGAGGCAGAGTGACAAGATTTCTACATTATTAACTGTAGAAATACTTGAAAACCCCGCTTGTCATACTTGTGGTCTTTAAAACTAGTCATAATGAGAGAGCAGAGCGTTTTTTGAATGTATTTTTATGGTTTTAGATGCAGAGTGACAAGATTTCTACATTATTATCTGTAGAAACTCGTGAAAACTCTACTAATCATCCCTGTGGCCTTATAGAATAGCCGAGTTGAGAGAGCACACCATTTTTAAAGTGTTTTTATGGTTCTAGAGGCAGATTGACAAGATTTCTACAATATTAACTGGAGAAACAATTGAAAACCTTGCTAATTATCTCTGTGGCTTTGAGAAATAGTCGTGGTGAGAGAGCAGAGTAGTAGTAGTAGTAGTAGTAGTAGTAGTAGTAGTAGTAGTAGTAGTAGTAGTAGTAGTAGGAGTAGGAGTATGAGCAACAGTTAATACGAGAAGCAATATTGAGTTTCATCACCACCACCACCACATACACCACCACCACCACCACCACCTCCACCACCTATCATCATCATCAGCAGCAGCAGCATTATAAAGGATCCCACGGCTGTTTAATTAAATGCTTCAGGATCGAATGTAATCTTTGAAAAGCGAGCGCCGTGTTTATTTTTTATGTCAAAGTAAATTCCAGCCTGTTGATCCTTATAGATTAAAACAGACGCGTTATTTCAGCCTCAGGTGCTGCTTTGTATTGGTACTGAGGCTCTCATTATAATTAGTAATATTGGTACTCTTACTATTATTATTATTATTATTATTATTATTATTATTATTATTATTATTATTATTATTATTATTATTATGATTATAACTCTTGTGTTTGTTGTAATTCTCCTTCTTTCTCTCTCTCTCTCTGTTTCGTTCCTTCCTTTCTTCTTTCTTTTTCTTCTTATTTTTTCTATTCCTCCTTATTGTCACTAGACTGAGACGAGAGAGAGAGAGAGAGAGAGAGAGAGAGAGAGAGAGAGAGAGAGAGAGAGAGAGAGAGAGAATTTGTGTGTGTGTGTGTGTGTGTCTGCGTGCGTATGCGTTTGCGTGCGTGCGTGCGTCTGCGTGTGTGTGTGTGTGTTTGACCTAAAAATAAAAACACACTATAGAAAGAAAACAAAATAAAAAAAAAACAAAAATGTGTATAAGTAACAAAATAATTTCCTTCGTTCTGTATTTCACTATTTTTTTCCCTCTATGGTGACCCTGTATGGTGACCCTGTATGGTGACCGTGTATGGTGACCCTGTATGGTGACCGTGTATGATGACCCTGTATGGTGACCCTGTATGGTGACCCTGTGTGGTGACCCTCTATGGTGACCCTGTATGGTGACCCTGTGTGGTGACCCTGTATGGTGGTGAGTGTATGGTGATGCATGAGAGGTATAAGAGTGAATAGTGATGACTGTGTGAATGATAATGAATAGTGATTATGTGGTGTATGGTGTATGGTGGTGGTGTATGGTAGTGTATGGTGTTGTATAGTGATGTATGATATTTTATGCGTATGGTGATGTATGTTAGTGTATATGAATGGTGTTGTATGGTAGTGTATGTGAGAATGGTAATGTATGATAGTGTATGGTGATGTATGGTGACGAAAATGTAACTTGGTAC
>NC_059279.1:17114440-17116940 GCF_017591435.1 Portunus trituberculatus | reverse complement strand
AGTAGTAGTAGTAGTAGTAGTAGTAGTAGTAGTAGTAGTAGTAGTAGTAGAAGTTGTAGAAGAAGTAGAAGTAGGACGTGTTAATTATTTTCAAGGTTTCTGTTGTCGTGTCATCATCTTGTTTGTCTCTTTCTTTTTTCTTTCTTTCTTTCTTTCTTTCTTTCTTTCTTTCCTTTTACGTGTATTTTAACCTATTCATCTTATTCATTTCCTTTCGCGGTAACGATTTCCGAATGTCAAAACTAAAATCCTTCAGTAACAAAAGAAAGAAACCGCAAAAAAACACGACAATGAAAACTCCCCAGCTTATTTTCTCCATGGTATGCTTGTTTTTCCCTTCAATCTTCTCCCCTTCACTCGTAAACTCTGGAATTCCCTGCCTGTGTCTGTATTTCCGACTTTCTGTGACTTGGTTTCATTCAAGAGGGAGGTTTCAAGACATTTGTCCCTATCTTTTGGTCATTTATTTTTCGACTCTATAAGGAGACTGGTGACTAAGTGGCCCTTTTTTTTTTTTTTTTTTTGCTTTATGTTACTCTTGGCCAGTCTTCCTCTCTTAAATAAAAAAAAAATTCTACGACTCCACAAATGAAATCAATATCAGGCATTTTTTTTCTTCGGCCATGTACGGAGACTGGCGACTGATTAGGCCTTTTTTCTCTATATTTTTGCTGCCCTTTGCCAATCCTCCTCTCTTACATAAAAACAAAAACAAAAAAATCTGCGACTCCACAAATGTAATCAATATCAGTAAAGCATCTCGTTGAAGGGAAGCAAACGACTATTCTGTGTAAAACTGCCAACATTGATATCAGGAACACAACTTTATTAATGGCAAACCAATATGAGGAGAGTATCTTGTGTATAAATGTGCAAATGATATCAGGGAAGAAATCTTGAGTATAAATGCCTTAATTTGTACCAAGGAAAGGATAAAAAGGGAAATACGTCAATTTGAAGGCAAAAAGAAAGAAAAGAAAGAAAAACAGAAAAATGTCACGAGTATGAATCCCCAGATCGATATTAAAAAAAGTGAAAATAAAAGAAACTCATTCGAAGGTAAAGAAAAAGAAAGGAAAATAGGAAAACATCTTGACTATAAATGACCAAATCGATATCAAAGAAAGAAGAGAAAAAAAAGAATATAAAATAAACATCCATTCGTAGGCAAAACAAAACAAAAAAAAAAAAAAAAGGAAAAAGTCTTGAATGTGAATGTCACCCCCCCCAAAAAAAAATAAATAAATAAAAAGAGTATTCTGAACTCAAATAACCAGCAAGAAATATACTCCCCACTCACAATCATGCCTTGTCCACGTGGCTCCCTCAGTGTCACGGCTACACACGCGGGAACACCACACCACTGACGCTTACCTGAGGAAGCAGAAAGGAAACATGTCAAAAGAAGGTTCAAATTTTGGCTTATACTAAAAAGAACGTTCAGTTTTTTGGCTAACACTCAAAAGGAAGGTTAGATTTTTAGTGTTAACATTAAAAAAAAGGTTCTAGTTTTGGCTAACACTCAATAAGGTTAAATTTTTTGGCTAGCATTAAAAAAAGGTTAAAGTTTTGGCTAACGCTCAAAAAGAAAGTTCAGTTTTTTGCCAACACTCAAAAAGGTTCAATTTTTGGCTTTCACTGAAAAAGAAGGTTGAATTTTTTGGCTAACACTCAAAAAGAAGGTTGTTTTAGACTAACACTCAAAAAGAAAGTTCAATTTTTGGCTAACACTCACAAAGAAGGTTCGATTTTTACTAACACTCAAAAGGTTCAATTTTTGGCTAACACTCAAAAGGTTCAATTTTTGGATAACACTCAAAAAGGCTCAGTTTTTGTCTAACACTCTTACCAACCTGTCTTACCTGGCAACTTGTGGGCCTTGTCTTATTATTTTTTTTTTTTTCGTTTTTTGTCTTTGGCCAACTTTTCCCTCTTATATATAAAAAAAAAAAAAAATACATGAGAAATAATATGTATGGAATCACTGATGGGTTGATGATATTAAGAGATTTTGGAATCTATTTTGTTATTGTTGTTGCTGTTGTTGTTATTGTTGTTGTTGTTGTTGTTGTTGTTGTTGTTGTTGTTGTTGTTGTTGTTGAAATCACTAAATCAAGGCAGAATTTATGAGTTACTGGTATTTTTAACATATTTCAACAGCTCGTCAGTCTCCTTTCAAACCAGTCACGCCTTTCTTCCCTCACTTCTAAGTTATGAGGAAACTGGCTAGGGGAGTTATAAGCGAGACACTCCCCTCTCCTCCCCGCCTCCCCCGCCTCCCTCCTCCCCTCACCCAAACACACCTTCCCCTTCTTTCTTCATCTAGCTAATGTCCTCCCCTCTACCCAATAAGATTTCCCCTCGTCCCTATCTCTGCAAATCTTCTCCCCATTCCCCTCATCTCAATAAATCTTCCTCTTTCCCCACCTCAACAAATCTTCTCCCCATTCCCCTCATCTGAACAAATCATTCCCTTCCTTCTCCCCTCACCCAACACACC
>NC_059279.1:17104440-17109440 GCF_017591435.1 Portunus trituberculatus | reverse complement strand
ACCATTGCCCCGAGTGAGGAAGCCCAACCTACACTCGGACCGTGGACAGGATTCGAACCCGTGCGCTTGGAGACCTGCAGGAGCCCAAAGCACGCATGGTTCCACTGTACCAAATCACTTATATGAGAGTTTAGATGCAACCAATTAGTTACCGGTGGCAGTAAATAGGTTATGGAAAGTTGCATGACTCGAGTGACGTAGCGTGGTGTGTTGTTAGCCTCACCCGTCTGTGTTGTGCCGTGTCTGTCTGCCGTCCTTGTCCTGAGGTCCCACACTTGTCACCCATACGTATACATACACATAGACATACACGTGATAGTAATGAGAGAACTAACAACCAGTACCATGTCTATTACTATTTGACACCATTATATTCACTGGAAAATTTTACTTGTATTAATTTATTCTTTTTTTCTATTTTCTTTTTTTTCTTTTTTTTCAGTCTCTCTTTCCATTTTCATTCTTTTTTTTTCTATTTACATGTTGTTTATTTTCTTTATTATTGTTGTTATTATTATTATTATTATTATTATTATTATTATTATTATTATTATTATTATTATTACAACAGAAAACAATATAGCACAGTCATACCTTCACTGAATCGAACCCCATTTTCTTCCATCACTTCGTTTTCTAATACCTGCCTGTCTCCATTACTCTCTCTCTCTCTCTCTCTCTCTCTCTCTCTCTCTCTCTCTCTCTCTCTCATTGTTTCTCCACCTCACGTTTCCTCCCCAATATCTTTCCTCCGTGCTTTCTTCCATTGGCTGGGGGTAAAATTTGCGTTTTCTTTGCACTCCATTTTCTTTTCAGTCGAGTGAATGTTTAGGGGGGACTTAAGAATTCTTGGAGGTTTAGAAATTTCTCGCGTTAATGGCTTAATGGCGCCCTCTGTGGTGGTGGTGGTGGTGGTGGTGGTGGTGGTGGTGTTGATGGTGATGGTGGTGGTGGTTTTTGTTTTCGTTATTGCTCTTCTTGGGGTTATATTAATAGTGGTGATTGTAGTTGTTGTAGTAGTAGTAGTAGTAGTAGTAGTAGTAGTTGTTGTTGTTGTTATGGTAGTTATTATTGTTGTTATTGTTGTTGTTGTTGTTGTAGTAATTGTAATAATAGTCGATAAAGGCATACATTTCTCTCTCTCTCTCTCTCTCTCTCTCTCTCTCTCTCTCTCTCTCTCTCTCTCTCTCTCTCTCTCTCTCTCTCTCTCTCTCTCTTTTATTTAAACACTCTCTCTCTCTCTCTCTCTCTCTCTCTCTCTCTCTCTCTCTCTCTCTCTCTCTCTCTCTCTCTCTCTCTCTCTCTCTCTCTCTCTCTCTCTCTCTCTCTCTCTCTCTCTCTCTCTCTCTCTCTCTCTCTCTCTCTCTCTCTCTCTCTCTCTCTCTCTCTCTCTCTCTCTCTCTCTCAGGATAATTTTTATGTCTATTGATATCACATTTTCTTTATTCCAGTGACGTTCCAGCACTCACAGAAAATGGATTTGGTGAGTGCTATTTCGAGTTATTGTTTCTATTCCTCTCTCTCTCTCTCTCTCTCTCTCTCTCTCTCTCTCTCTCTCTCTCTCTCTCTCTCTCTCTCTCTCTCTCTCTCTCTCTCTCTGAATATATTTAAAATTTTGTTATATATGCTTTATTCCTCCTCCTCCTCCTCCTCCTCCTCCTCCTCCTCCTCCTCCTCCTCCTCCTCCTCCTCCTCCTCCTCCTCTAGATTCGCTCATATTGTCCTCCCCTCTCCTCTTCTTTCCTCTCGAGTACACCAACGGAGCTGAAAGAAGGACAATATGCAGAGGAGGAGGAGGAGGAGGAGGAGGAGGAGGAGGAGGAGATATGATATAGCATAAAAGGAAGGAAGAGGAAGAGGAAGAGGAAAATACAGAAGAGGAAAAAGTAACGCAATTTGTGAAGATTATTTGAATTTGACCAGAATAGAGAGAGGAGAAGGAGGAGGAGGAGGAGGAGGAGGAGGAGGAGGAGGAGGAGGAGGAGGAGGAGGAGGAGGAGAAGGAGGAGGAGCAAGAGGAGGAGGAGGAGAGGAAGGGAAAGATGTTTAAGAGAAGATAATGGGGAAATGGAGAAGAAAAAGAGGAAAAATGGAGCAAATAAAAGAAGATGAGGAAGAGAGTGATGGAGAGAAGGAAGACGAAATAAAAGAAGAAAAAATAGAAGAAGAAGAAGAAGAAAAAGAAGAAGAAGAAGAAACCGCATAACTTTCCTCACCTCACCTCACCTCACAAGGAAAAGAAGAAAGGGAAAAAGAGGAAAAAAGAGAAAGGATAAGGTTGAAGTAAAGCAGAATAAGAATACTTAACCCCTTCTTTCACCTTTCCCCTTCACTTTTCCCCTCTTTTCCTCTCTCTTACCTTCCCCTTCCTTCACCTTCCCCTTACCTATTCTCTTACCTTCCCTCACCTTCCCCTCGCTTCCCCTCATTTACCTTTCTCTTCCTTCACCTTCTTCCTTCACTTTCCCCTCAATTTCCCCTCCTTCACATTCCCCCTACCCATTCTCATATCTTCCCCTCACCTTCTCCTCGCTTCCTCTCTCTTACCTTCTTCTTCCTTCACCGTCCCCCTACCTATTCTCTCACTTTCCCCTCATTTTCCCCTCACTTTCCTCTCCTTTACCTTTCTCTTCCTTCACCTTCCCTTTCCTTCCCCTTCTTTACCATCCCTTCCTTCATTCCCCTCTACCTATTCACTCACCTTCCCCTCATTTTCCCTCACTCTCCCCTCTTTCCCTTCCTTACCTTCACCTTCCCCTCCTTTATCTGGCTTTCTCTCTACCTGGCCCTGTTTACCTGGCTTGCCGCTACCTGGCCGTACCTTTGGCGCGGGTTGGGGACTATACCTGTATCGTAAGTCACCTGAGCACACCGCTGGAGAAATAATCTTGAGAGAGAGAGAGAGAGAGAGAGAGGGGGTGGAGAGGGAGATGGAGAGGGAGAGAGAGAGAGAGAGAGAGAGAGAGAGAGAGAGAGAGAAAAAAAAAATATTTACATGAGCCACGTGTCCTCGTATGTAACCCTGTGGTGGTGGCCTCTAATGTGTTTACCATTATTGATATTATTATTTTACATTATATTTACACTGTTAATACTCTACTGTACGTTCATAGCGTCATGTATATATTTATCTCTTTATTAGTGATATTATATTATTATTTTGTTATGTAGATTTATTTGTGTATATGTATCTTATTGACATTATCCCTGTCTGCTTATGGGAGTCTATTTCCTGGCCCGACTCTCTGGCTCAGCGTCACCTCTTAGTATTTGGCGGGCTGTCGTAAAGCTACCCACTCACTCCTCTCGTTCCTCCCAGCTTGTGTTGTCTGTATTGTGTAGCAGTGCACAGTTAAGGGTGGTTACCTTGCCTCTGGACCACTATACACTGGGCTACTTAGTGCTACCTCCAGCGCTACACAGACATGTTACACCACTCACTGACTTCACCAAGGCGCCTTACTGGCCACGGCGGGCATCCTTCACTATACCTACCAATAGAAGGGAAAAAAATGGAAAAATGAAAAAATAAGGAAAACCAGAAAAAAGCAAAAATACTTCAATGAAAAGATAAAAGAAGAAAAGAAAGAAAGAAAAGGAAAATGGAGAGGAGGAAAAATAGTAGACAATAAAAAAAGAAAAAGCAAGGAAAACAAGAAAAATGCAAAAATACTAAAAAAGAAAAGATAAAAGGAGAAAAGAAAGAGAAAAGAAAGAAAAAAGGAAAACGGAGAGGAGGAAAATTTTAATAATTTCCTGATAAACACAGAAAGACGAGAAGAAAAGAGAAAAAAAAACAGCAAGAGAGAGAGAGAGAGAGAGAGAGAGAGAGAGAGAGAGAGAGAGAGAGAGAGAGAGAGGAGGAGGGGAGTTTCAACGGTCACAGAGTTCAAGAAGGGAAGAGATAGGAAGGAAAAGAGTCAAGTTTGAAAGATTCTGAAAAATGTTACCATATGCTTTTTTTTCTTCTTTTTGTGGTGAAATATAAGTAAAAATATCGTGAATTTTTTTTATTTATTTGTTTATTTTCATTTTTTCGTATATTTCATTTATTCATTGGCACATTTTTGGATGGTCCCAGAGAGAGAGAGAGAGAGAGAGAGAGAGAGAGAGACAAGTGTCCGAGTGTGGCCTGCCCAACTTCAAAGTGTGTGTGAATGACTGGTTAACTCAAATAACACTGACAATATACAGAACTGACAAAACTTCTAAACTGTCATCTAATTGTTGTTTTTTTGTAATTTAATTTGTAATCTATAACTCATAAGCATAATTTTGACTATTTTTGGTTAGGTATTAAGATTTTCTATACTCATAACACACCTTTAACCTGTAAAATAACCAAGATTGAATGTAATTAGTGGATAGAGAGAGAGAGAGAGAGAGAGAGAGAGAGAGAGAGAGAGAGAGAGGTGTATTATATGAACCACTATTTAAAGAAAACACTCAATTTTTTTTCTTTCTCTTCAATTTCCACGTGTTTATTCTCCCTGTTTTTGGTTATTCATTTATTTACTGTTTTTTTTTATTGTTTCCACTCCTTTATTCTTTATTTTTGTCTATTTATCTTCATCTTTATCTCATCTTTATCTTTTATTTTATTTTATTTTTTTCCTCTTATTTCGTCTTAGTAGTTTTTTTTATTTCCTTTTTTTATTCTTTTTTTTCTATTTATTTTCATCTTCGTCTCTTCCTCTTTTTCTTTTTCTTTTTTCTTTTTTCTTTTTTGGATATTTTACCATTTTGTTTTTACTGTTATTTTTCTTTCCTCTCCTTTATTCATTGTTTTTTTTTTCTATTTACCTTCATCTTCATATCTTTCTTTTTTTTCTTATTTTTTCTTTTCTTTTTTTCTCCTTTTACTTCGTCGCAATATTTTTTTAATTTACTTTTCTTTTTTCTAATCTATTTTTTTTCTTATTTTTTTGCCTTATTCCGGTTTTTTTAATCGATTTTTTCTCTTTTTCCTAATATTTATCTATTGTTTTCCTGTTTTGTAC
>NC_059279.1:17091940-17099440 GCF_017591435.1 Portunus trituberculatus | reverse complement strand
TTGCCAGGGGGAGTGAAAGAAAGAGTATGTTTGCCAGGGTGTGTTTGCCAGGGTGATTTAAAGAAAGGGTGTGTTTGCCAGGGTGAGTGAAAGAAAGGGTGTATTTGCCAGGGTGTGTGAAAGAAAGGGTGTGTTTGTCAGGGTGAGTGAAAAAAAGGGTGTGTTTGCCAGGGTGAGTGAAAGAAAGAGTGTGTTTGTCAGGGTGAGTGAAAAAAAGGGTGTGTTTGCCAGGGTGAGTGAAAGAAAGAGTGTGTTTGCCAGGGTGAGTGAAAGAAAGGATGTGTTTGCCAGGGTGAGTGAAAGAAAGGGTGTGTTTCCCAGGGTGAGTGAGGCTGTGTGTTTGCCAGGGTGAGTGAAAGAAAGGGTGTGTTTCCCAGGGTGAGTGAGGCTGTGGGTTTGCCAGGGTGAGTGAAAGAAAGGGTGTGGGTGCGTCTGCGTCTCGTCTTCTGAAACGCTTTGCTCTCTCACCATCACAAGTTTCCAAATGTTCCAGTTGAAGGTACTCATGTTTCTCAGGGTATTTCCATGCTTGTGATGATACATTGGCAAGATTTGTAGTTTATTTTGAGGAGAATGTCTTGAGAACCGCGCAAGTTGTCTCTATTACCTTGGAAATTTATCGTGGAGAGAGCAAATCGTTCCTGAATAAGGTACTTGTGTTTTTTTAAGGATATTTCCATGCTTCTGGTAATAAATTGGCAAGATTTCTAATTTGTTTTAAGGTGAAATTGTCTTAAAAACCGCGCTAGTCGTCTCTATGGCCTTGGAAATTTATCGTGGAGAGAGCAAATCGTTTCTGAATAAGGTACTCGTGTTCTTAAGGCTATTTCCATGCTTCTGATGATGTGTTGCCAAGATTTCTAGCTTATTTTAGGGAGAAACTGTACTGAAAACCCAGGTAGTCGTTTCTGTGGCCTTGGAAATTTATCGTGATGAGAGAGCAAGTTGTCTCTGAATGGTGTCAGTCTTCGTACGCCCTGACCTTCCAAATACTGCACTTCCACTTTATTGACGAGGCTCTATTTGAAGTGGCACGTGCTATTTGCGTGGTTTTATGGTTCCAGTGTCAGATTAGCGAGATTTTTACACTAATATTAGAGAAGCAGTCTTGAAAGCCCGGCTGAGCTTTTTTTTTTTTTTTTTTTTTGTTGTTGAGGGTATTTTTATGTTTTCAGTGACAGATTAGTAAGATTTCTACATCATTAATAGTAGAAACACTCTTGGAAACACGACTTATCATTTCTCTGTTTTTAAGGTGTTTTTTACGATTCTAGTGACAGATTAACAGGATTTTTACCTTATTAAGAGTAGAAACCCTCTTGAAAACTTTGCTAATCATTTCTATGGGCTTAGGAAATCGTTGTGGTGAAAGAACAAAGTATTTTCAAGGATGTTTTTGCGATTCTAGTGAAAAATTAACAAGATTTCTACGTTATTGACAGTAAAAGCACTTGAAAAAACTAGCTAATCATCTCTCTGGCCTTGGAAAATCGTTGTGAGGAGAGAACAAAGTGTTTTCAAGCGTGTTTTACGATTCTAGCGACAGATTAACAAGATTTCTACGTTATTGACAGTAAAAGCAATTGAAAAAACTAGCTAATCATCTCTCTGGCCTTGGAAAATCGTTGTGGGAAGAAAGCAAAATATTTTCAAGGATGTTTTTACGGTTCTAGTGACAGATTAACAAGATTTTTCATTATTAACAGAAGAAAAAAAACACTTGCGAACCCGTTTTATTTCGTGTGCCTTCTCCGTGGCGTTTGGAAATAGTCAAAGTGAATTTTACATGGGATTTCTGATGTGATTTCATAGTTCCAGTTGCAGATTTAACAAGATATCTATTTTATTAGCAGGAGAAACTCTTTAGAGAACCCAGCTATTAGTGAAAGTATACCTTCTTCGTGGCGTTTGAAAATAGTCAAGGTGAATTTTACATGGGATTTCTGATGTGATTTTAGTTCCACTTGTAGATTTAACAACATTATTAACAAGAGAAACACTTCATAGATCCGGCTAATAGTGAAAGACCAGTGGGTTTCAGGAATAAAGGTCATTTCAAAACACAGGGCATTTCAGAACAGAGGTAATTTCAGAAGGTAGTTTCAGAATACAGCCATTTCAGAACTCAGTCATTTCAGAATACAGGACATCTCAGAAGGTCATTTTAGAATACAGCCATTTCAGAATACAAGTCATTTCAGAGGGTCGTTTCAGAATAAAGGCCATTTCAGAATACAATAATTTTAGAATACAGGCCATTTCAGGTCATTTCAGGATAAAGGTAATTTCAGAAGGTCATTTCAGAAGGTAGTTTCAGAATAGAGGTCACAGAGCAATGGCCAACCTGATACTATTGATTTGGTGTCAGTTGCGTCACGGGAAGCGAAGGATGAAGTCAAGGCTAGAAAACTGTTATAATACTGCTGAGTCTGCAGTACACCAGCGTCTGTCTTACCGGGACGTGGCTGGAGGGAAGGCAGGTGGAGGTGGAGTGCCGCCCTGTCAGTTGTTGGGATTAGTTGTTGGGTATTTGAAGATCTTAATCCCTATTGTAATTTCAGCCGGTGGGAACAGACGTGGCTTCAAGGTGCTGTCAAGGTATTAGTGTCTCTTTAAATAGTTGGTAAGAGGATTTACTTGTTCGTGAAAAGTGAATGCTGTGTATATGCTGTGGCTTATGTTAAGAACTTGTCTATATGTCTGTCAGTCTGTCTACTTTTTTTTTTTTTTTTGCCTGTTATATTTAGCCAAAAGGATTTAATTGTATATGAAAGGTGCACGAGTTTATGTACAGAATGCAAGACGAATGTTTGGGGTTATTGCTAAAACTAAGGTCTTAAATCTCCCTGACGACTCACCACTAACTTCATTATTAAGTGTCCTAAACCCTTGAAATCATTCGAGTCACAGGAAGGAAACAATTGAAGAGGACTGATCGATAGTTTTTTTTTTTTTATAGCTTATAGTGCCTGTAGGTATCCCTGAAGAGTATAGGAAGCGCTGTTCAACTTCCAATCATTAGCGGCGCAGGCAATTTTATTTATAGTGGTACCCATATTAGGGGCCATATCACCACCCAAACGCATCTTTGGTGTAAGGCAATTACACCTCCACCTGGAACCTGGGTACCGTGGTGACATGTAGGTAACTTTAAACCACTCGACAAATTACCTAGTTTCAAGACGGAACGTGGTGGGATTCCAACTTACGCATGGACGTGTGCCCGATCCCACGCTCACCACCTTATCTGCTACGTCACCACCTCATATAGTACTTTTTTTTTCTATACCATGTGGGCTTTTCACGGGAATTTATGGGCTAAAGGGGATACTTTTTGTGGTACCTCCTATCTCAAAGCCACCTTATCATCCTTATACATGAACTAAAATCTCTAATGAACCACCACTAACATGATTCTTGTCTCCTAAAACCTTGAAATCACTCTAGTCACAGGAAGGAAATGAATGATTGAAACTGATCCATAAATACAAGACCATTTACAATCACCTTATCATTCCCATCCATAACACAAATCTTAAGTATCCTAAGACCTAAAAATCACAGGAAGAAAAATCACATGAAATCACAGAAAACGAATGACTGAAACTGATCGATACAGGCAAAATTATTTAGTATCTTAAATCTTCCAAATGACACACCACTAACAATACGATTAAAAAGTGTCCTAAAACCTAATAATCACAGGAAGAAAATTACAGGAAGTCACAGAAAACGAGTGACTGAAACTGATAAGCACAAAACCACATAGCACCACTGTGAGCCACGTAAACACAAGACACAGACACAAGATGCAGAGCTTTATACTGTTACTTCTCTGGTTAAAGACGATGGCGTGAGGAGAGAGGCGCGTGCTGAGATGAACATGTGAAGCGAGGTGGATGTGCGTCGTGGAATTGTGGGGACATTTAATGAGGAATCGAGAAGAAGACGTGGTATTGAGAAGACGAGTGAAGTAATGAGAACTGTGTAATGAGTGTAGTGATGTGGTGATGTGGTGAGCTGGAGTGAGTGAAGGTGGTGATTACTGTGTGTGTGTGTGTGTGTGTGTGTGTGTGTGTTCGGTTATCACTTTGATGTAACTGCTTGTGTAATCTGTGACTGTGTGATCTAACTCTTGAATCCTTCTCTTATTTATTTTTTTATTTTTTTCCCTCTTTTTGATATTATGAGCCAGTGGTTTTATTTCTTGTTTTTTTCTCTTCTCCCTTGGTGTCTTTGAGAAATGAAATAAAAGTAATTGGAATCGGAATGTGATGTAATAAGGGCTTTAGTTTAGGATGTAAAATGAAATAGATGGAAAAAGAAAGAAAAGGAAGAAACCAATCAGTAAATATGAACGTATAGAACAAGTATTATTAACACTGACAATGAAAAAAAAAAGGAGAAATAAAACTAAATATACAGAAATCGGTCGCATAATGAAACGAATTATCAACTTTGAATTGTTAACGATAAAAATGATAAATAAATGATCAGAAAAAGTGGACGTAAAAAAACAGAGAACAAAAGAGAAAAGTTAGAATATCAATCTAAAAAAAAAAAAAAAAAAAGATGAAGAATACGAAGAAGAAAAGAATGATCAAAAGAAGAAAAAAGAAGAAAAAAAGGTGAAGATGATGATACAGATAAAAAAAAGGAAAAAGAAAATCAAAACAAATAAGCAACAATCAACACCTAAACAAAACCATGCACAGGAATCCACCTTGTGCCCAGCGAGTGTGAACAGCTTTGCAAAAGTAATCACAGCTTCGGCTCCAGACACGCCAACTGATGCCAGACAAACACTGCACCGCTAGGGCTCGTATTCTCAAACCCTTCTGTGCTTCTCCTCCACTATTTCAAAAGGCTTTATTTAAATCTACATGAGTATTTTTAAGGTGTTTATTTTTACGGTTCTAGAGGCAGAGTGACAAGATTTCTACATTATTAACTGGAGAAACACTCTTGAAAACCCCGCTAATCATCTCTTTGGCCTTGGAAAATAGTCATGATTAGAGAGCAAAGGATTTTTTTAAGGTGATTTATGGTTCTAGAGGCGGAGTTACACGATTTCTACATTATTAACTGTAGAAACACTCTTGAAAGCCCCGTTAGTTACCCCTGTGGCCTTGGAAAATGGTCGTGGTGAGAGAGCAAAGTGTTTTTAAGGTGTTTTATTGTTCTAGAGGCGGAGTGACACGATTTCTATATTATGAACTGGAGAAACACTTGAAAATCCCGTTAGTCATCCCTGTCGCCTTGAAAAGCAGTGAGAGAGAAAAGCGTTTTTTAAGGTGTTTTTATGGTTCTAGAGGCAGAGTGACACGATTTCAACGTCATTAACCTGAGAAACACTCTTGAAAACCCCGCGAATCATCTCTGTGGCCTTGGAAAATAGTCGTGGTGAGACAGCAGAGCGTTTCTGAATACGGACCTTACGAAGACCGAAGGGAGACAACTGGAATTTCATCTATCAACGAAGCGCGATTCTGCCAAGCTTGAGTGACGTGTGACGGGGGCGTGGGGGCGTGTGGACATGTGGGCGTGTGCTGGGGTGGTGTGGGACGGGGAAGGACGTGCCTGGTTCTTTCTATTGTTTTTTTTTTATTATTGTCATTAGTGTTGTATTGGTGATGTTATTGTTATTACTAGGGGTGGTGGTGCTGGAGATGGTGGTGGTGGTAGTAGTAGTAGTAGTAGTAGTAGTAGTAGTAGTAGTAGTAGTAGTAGTAGTAGTAGTATCGTTGTTCTTGTTCTTATTCTTGTTTTTTCCTTCTTTTCTTGTTTTTCCTTCTTTTTCTTTTTCTTCATCCTTCTTCTTCTTATTGTTCTTCTTCTTCTTCTTCTTCTTCTTCTTCTTCTTCTTCTTCTTCTTCTAGTAGTTATATAAAAACTATTTTTTATTCATTTTTAATTTTATTTTTTTTATTTTTTTAAGGAGGAGGAAAAGAGGAAGAACACGAATAGAAAAGAAAACAAAGGAAGTACAAACACATTGAGATCCTTATTAGGGAGGGGCAGCAGGAGGAGGAGGAGGAGGACGAGGAGGAGGTGGAGAAGTGAAGGAGGTGGAGGATGAGGGAAGATGAATACGATGATGATGATGATGATGATGATAATGATGATAATGAGGAGGAGGAGGAGGAGGAGGAGGAGGAAGAAGAAGAAAGTGGAAAAGGAGGTGGAGGAGGAAGGAAAATGATAATGATGATGATGATTATGAGAAGGAGGAAGAGGAGGAGGTGGAAGAGGATGATGATGATGATGATGATGGTGATGATGATGATGAGGAGGAGGAGGAGGAAGAGGAGGAGGAAGAGGAAGAGGAGGCCGTAAAGATAAGGTAAAAGCAGGTGAGGGGAAAAATAATGGCCAGCACCATCTCACCTTTACTCTCCCTCTCCCCTTCTCTCTCCCCTCTCCCTCTCCCCTCGCTTCCCCTCTCCCATCATGTCTCTCCCCTCTTCTTTCCTCTCTTCCCCTTCACTTTCTCTCACTTTCCTTCACTTCTCATGTTCTCCTCTCTCATTTCTGTCTTTATTTTTTATTTTCTCTTTCCCTCAAATTCTTTTTCTCTGTTCCCATTTTCTTTTCTACCTTTCCTCATTTTCTCTCTTCTCATTTTTTTTTTTCTATTCCTTTCTTCGTTTTCTTTCTTCTCTTTCTTTCCTTTGTTTATTATTTTCATTTTTTCTCGCTTTTCTTTTCTGCTTTTCATATTCTCCTTTTTCCATTCTTTTCCACATTTTCCTATCTCTCTTTTCCTTTTCTCTTTTTCCTCCTTTACAATATTTTTACTTATTCCTTCTCTTCTTCCTCCTTTCCCTCTTCTTTCTTCCCTCCTCTGCCTTTCCCTCCTGTCTTTTCCTTTCTGTCCGCCTCTTCCTGCCACTATTTCTCTCTCTCTCTCTCTCTCTCTCTCTCTCTCTCTCTCTCTCTCTCTCTCTCTCTCTCTCTCTCTCTCTCTCTCTCTCTCTCGTCACCTTGAAGAATGACGCACTCTCCCTGACCAGGTAATCAATGGGGCTTTGGGTCACGCACACCTGTAATTAAGGAAACATAAAGCGCCAGGTGAGACAGGAACACGTGCACTGACCTTTCAATCTTTCCCAGTCACGTGACATACCGGGACTCTTTGATCGTAAAGAGTGTAATGTACGTTCTCTCTCTCTCTCTCTCTCTCTCTCTCTCTCTCTCTCTCTCTCTCTCTCTCTCTCTCTCTGGGTTCTTCGATCTTATGGTGTTAAAAAGGTTCACATGGGGTGTTATTGTGGTGGTGTTCCTGGTGTTTGCTCTTTGTGTTGTTTGATTAAGTTTAAAAAGGTTGATTTTGGAGAGGAGAAGGAGAAGAAAAAGAGAAGAAGGAAGAGGGGAAAGTGAAGAAGGTGGAAATAGTATATGTGATGGTGGTGGTGGTGGTGGTGGTGGTGGTGGATGTAGAAATAGTTGAGGGAATTTGTGGTGGTGGTGGTGGTGTTTCTGGTGTGTGTTGTTTGCTTA
>NC_059279.1:17071940-17084440 GCF_017591435.1 Portunus trituberculatus | reverse complement strand
AGAATCTTGTCTGTCTGTCTGTCTGTCTGTCTGTGAAAGAAAACAAATAAAATCACTTATATGAAAGAAAAATACGAAGATTTTCCAAGGTTTCATGGTTCAAGTGGTGGATTAAAAAGTAACTGTGTGTTTAGCAATAAGCATGACACTAATGTAGAAATAATTACTGAGATTGCTAAGATTTCATGGATCAAGTGATAGTTTAGCCGGAAATATATGCATTTAATGAGATAAAAAAAACATGGTGTCGGAAATATTATAACTTCTTAAAGATTTCATGCTTTTAATAACAGTTTGACAAGAATCGTGCGTCTGCCAGTGAGAAAACTAATAACGCATACAAGATCAACATTTTTAAAAGATTTCCAGGTACCAGTGATAGTTTAATAGGAAACCGCCGTGGTGCAGTGGAACCATGCGTGCTTTGGGGTCCGAGGGGTCTCCAAGCGCACGGGTTCGAATCCTGTCCACGGTCCGAGTGTAGGTTGGACTTCCTCACTCGGGGCAACGGCGGCTTCCTAGCGGGTGGGCTTTGGGATAAGAGGTACCCAAAAAATATCCCCTTTAGCCCATAAATTCCTCTGAAAAGCATACTATTAGTGAGACAAACACCCTCGAAAGTCGTATCAAATCACCTTTATGGGCTGAAAATACTCCAGGCGAAGCTCAAGGCGTATCAGATTATGAGGCGAGGGTCACAAAGGATAGGAAACCACAGCAATGCCTTCGATTCTTTCGCTCTCAGATTGAACGAACGAATACTTCCACTCTCAGGTATTGCTCTCAAGTTGGCTGTTGTGTCTTTCTTTTCCTTCTGTTTTTTTTTTTTTTTCCTTTTCTTTTTTTATGTAAGTGTTGCGAGTTTGGTAAGTGTCCCAGTCAGAAGGTGAGGGTTATCTGGAGCATCTTTCTCTTTCTCCTTGTGTTTCTCTCTCTCTCTCTCTCTCTCTCTCTCTCTCTCTCTCTCTCTCTCTCTCTCTTCATTTTTTGACCTAGTTTCTTTTTTATGGAAGTGTAGCGAGTTTGATAGTGTGTCTTAATCAGGTGACTTTCATGTGAGTTGCCTCTAATATCTTTCTCTTCCTCCTTGTTCTTTATTTTCTTTCTCTCTTCCTCCTTGTTTTTACTTTTTCTTTTTTAATCTAAATGTAGCGAGTTTTATAGTGTCCCAATCAGAAGGTGACTTTATTGGGGGTTTCCTGTTTTATCTTTCTATTCCTTCTTGTTCTTTTTTTTTCTCCATTCCTCCTTATTTTTACTCTCTTTTTTTCTCTTCTTTTTCGTAAGTGTAGCAAGTTTAATAAGACAACTTAAGTGAGGGTTGCCTGTAGTATCTTTCTCTTTCTCCTTGTTTTTTTTTCTCTCTCTCTCTTTCTCTCTTTCTCTCTCTTCCTCATTGTTTTTACTTTCTTTTTTTTCTTTTCTTTTTCGTAATTGTAGCAAGTTTAGTAACTGTCCCATCTCTTCTTCCTTGTTTATTTCTCTCTCTCTCTCTTTTCCTCCTTGTTTTTACTCTCTTTCTCTTTTTTTTTCTGAAGTGTAGAAAGTTTATTAATTGTACCAATCAGAAGGCGACTTAAGTAAGAGTTGACTGTGACATCTTATTTTCCTCTCTGCTTTGTCTTTCCTCAGAGAATGCGACTCTACTACTAATAATAATGATAGCTGGTGTGTAGGAGAACAAGAGCGAGAGAGAACAAGAGGTCAAGGCGACTCTACTACTACTATTGATGATAATAATGATAAGTTATGCATATGAGAACAAGAGCGAGAAAGAACGAGGAAAGGCGACTCTACTAATAATGATAACGATAAGTGATGTGTAGGAGAACAAGAGTGAGAGAGAACAAGGGATTAAGGCAACTGTACTAACTCATAATAATGATAAGTAATGAATAAGAGAACAGAAGGGAGAGAGAACAAAGACTTAACCTCTGCAATATTGGGACACATTTTTTACCTGGAGATTTGTGTACCATTTTATTGACATTACTAAGGGTCTATGGAGGTCAGAAGATTAATGGCTAGTCTTCACATTTACTCCCCACATAAGTTTCTGAAGCTGTATAAAATCACTAAGTAGTAACCAGAATGAATATCGAAACGCGTCGTGGTACTGAAGGGGTTAAGGTGGAGAGGAAAGGGAAGGAGACAGGCAGAGGGAGAAAAATAATAAAGAAAGAAGGGAAGGAGGAAAGAAATGGGTAAGAACACGATGAGAATGAAAGATAGAAAGAAAGGATAAAACGAAAGAAAGAGAGAGAGAAGGAAGAACAAACAAGGAGACAAGACACCGAGAGAATTAGAAACACACACAAAAAAAACACAAAACAAAGAAACAAAAAGGAAGGAAATAAGAAAGCAAAGAAAATTCCAGTAATAACACACACACACACACACACACACACACACACACACACACACACACACACACACACACACAAAAAACACATACCAAAACACAACACACCACTAAATTGCTTCCTGCCACACCTCCCTCCCTCACTGCCCCACCACACACACACACACACACACACACACACACACACACACACACACACCAAAACACATACCAAAACACAACACACCACTAAATTGCTTCCCGCCACACCTCCCTCCCTCACTGCCCCTCCCCCAACACACACACACACACACACACACACACACACACACACACACACACACACACACACACACACACACACACACACACACAAAGTAACTAGCGGCTCCCTGTGTTGCAAGTGTTGCGTCTACGTGGCAACACAAATGTGGCAAGAATTTAATCACATACGGAAAATAGTCTCTCTCTCTCTCTCTCTCTCTCTCTCTCTCTCTCTCTCTCTCTCTCTCTCTCTCTCTCTCTCTCTCTCTCTCTCTCTCTCTCTCTCTCTCTCTCTCTCTCTCTCTCTCTCTCTCTCTCTCTCTCTCTCTCTCTCTCTCTCTCTCTCTCTCTCTCTCTCTCTGTTTTTATCCCTCAGTAAGTGGTGTGGTCTGCTATGCTGAGAGAGAGAGAGAGAGAGAGAGAGAGAGAGAGAGAGAGAGAGAGAGAGAGAGAGAGAGAGAACAGAACTGAAGGAGAATAGACGACGAAGAGGAAGAGGAGAAGAAAAAAAAGAGAATAAAAAAAGGAGGTAGTGTGAATAAAAAAAAGAGGAAAACGAAAGGAAATGAAAAGGAAGAAGACCAACAAAGAATAAAAGGAGGAGAAAGGAAAAAGGAAAAGATAATGGACAATGGAGGCAAATCAGAAACAAAGAGAAACAAAGGAGAGAGAGAGAGAGAGAGAGAGAGAGAGAGAGAGAGAGAGAGAGGTAAGCTAACAGACTCCTGACGTGGCTGCATTGTAACATATTTTGTGTTTATAGAATTTTTGAGGTCGTAGATAGAATTTTATGGGTCGTATCTAGAATTTTGGGGTCGTACATAGAAACTTTAGAATTTTGGGGTTGTTCATAGAATTTTTGGGGTCATACATAGAAACTTTGGAATTTTTGTGGTCGTGCATAGAATTTGGGGCTCGTACATAGAAACTTTAGAATTTGGGGGTCGTACATAGAAACCTTAGAATTTTGGGGTTCGTACATAAAAACTTTAGAATTTTGGGAGTCGTTCATAGAATTTTTGGGGTCATACATAGAAACTTTAAAATTTTGGGGTCGTACATAGAAACCTTAGAATTTTGGGGTCGTACATAGAATTTTTGGAACTTTTGGGGTCGTTTTTAGGTTAGGTTAGGTTAAGTTAGGGTAGATTAGGTTATTTCGGCATGTGCTCTCAGAAAAAAAGAATAGAAATAGTAAAATCTTCTTTGTTTTATCATGTCTTCTTCTTCTTCTTCTTCTTCTTCTTCTTGTTCTTCTTCTTCTTCTTCTTCTCCTTCTAGTGTGATTATCATGGCTTTTTTTCACTATTTCATTTCTCTACAAGTGGAAAGTAAATTCCAGTATCTCTTTTTTTATCAGTTTATGTCCATTTCTTAACTTTTATTGGCATTATTCCTATTACATTTTGCTCCTTTTATTTATTTATTAGATGGAAAATGTCCGCTCTGGCTCAGGACAACAACAAAAAAAGGCAAAATATAAAAAAAGAAACATGTAGAATTATGAGAGAAAATTGTTTATCTAGAGAGAGAGAGAGAGAGATGATCAGTAGGAAAGAAATAACTAAAAAAAAAAAAAAAAAAACTGAAAGAAGGATATTAGAAGAAAAATGAAATAATAATCAAAATAAGAGAAAGGAAAAGAACATTATAAAAGCAACCTTAAACTATATAGAGCAGTAAATACAACACGAGCCTCGCAGTGTTTATAGGAAGTGTTGAGCCGCGCCCCTCGCCACGCCGCCCCTGCCTGTACGTCTTGGCACCGACACAAAGATGATAAGGGAGCGGGGAACAACCTACACTGCCTCTCACTGCCTCAGGGAACACACTGGCCCCGTGATGTAACTCTGAAGACTCGTATTATCAAACCCTTTTGTGCTTCACCTTCACTGTTTCAAAAGGCTTTGTCTAAATTTACACCAGTTTTTCAAGGTGTTTTTACGTTTGTAGAGGCAGAGTGACAATATTTTTCTACATGATTAACTGGAAAAACACTCTTAAAAATCCCGCTAATTATCTCTGTGGCCTTGAAAATTAGTCGTGGTGCGAGATCAGAGTA
This sequence comes from Portunus trituberculatus, assembly GCF_017591435.1. NCBI lineage: Eukaryota > Metazoa > Arthropoda > Malacostraca > Decapoda > Portunidae > Portunus > Portunus trituberculatus. The sequence continues at coordinate 17,079,773 of NC_059279.1, read as the reverse complement.
TTTTTCAAGATGTGTTTACGGTTTTATAGGAAGATTGACCAGATTTCTACATGATTAACTGGAGAAATGCTCTTGGAAACCTAGCTAATCATCTGTGGCCTTGAAAAATACTCGTGATGAGAAAGTAATGCGTTTTTCAAGGTGTTTTTACGGTTCTAGAGGAGGATTGACCAGATTTCTACATCATTAACTGGAGAAACACTCTTAAAAATCCCGCTAATTATCTCTGTGGCCTTGAAAAATGGTGGTGAGAGCAGAGTATTTTCAAGATGTTTTTACGGTTATATAGGAAGATTGACCAGATTTCTACATGACTGACTGGAAAAACACTTGAAAACCTCGCCTATCATCTCTGTGGCCTTGGAAAACGATCGTGGTGAAAGAGGAGAGCGTTTTTTGAATACGGACACCTTATTTAGAAACACTTCAGCGCCACACCCACACTGTTTGAAAAGATTCCTGTTCAAGTGACGCAAGTTTTCAAGGATGTTTTTATGGTTCTAGTGGCAAATGAAAAAGTTGACTTCATTAGGTACAGGAGAAGCATCCTTAAAAACTCCGCTTATCGTCTCTGTGGCCTTGAAAAACGCTCGTGGTGAGAGAGCGGAGTGTTTCAGAAAATTGACCGATATCTTAGTGAGGGTTCTAGTGACAAATGAGCAAGGTTATCATTATTTACAGGAGAAACACCCTTAGAAACTCCGCTTATCATCTCTATAGCCTTGAAAACAATCGTGGTGAGAGAGCGGAGCGTTTCAGAACACAGGGCATTGCAGTGAGGGACATTATAGTATTGATGGCGGCACTGGGCGTCCTTGGCACCAGCAGACAGTAATAAGTGACGCAAGGAACAGCCTTTAGTGGACACCTGTGAATATATTGAGGGTGATGTAACTCTCCTTCACTCACCACGCAGACCCGCCAGTGTTGTGTAGCCAGGGAAAAGTCAATATCTTCACAGCACTGTTCTCTACTCTTTTCCTTCTCTTATGTTTTTTTTCCTCTTTTCGTTTTCCTCTTCTTGTTTTCTTACTCTCTTATGTTTTTCTCTTCTCGTCTTCCTTCATTCTTCCGTTTTCTTCTTCTCTCTTTCCTTCAGTTTTTATGCTTTCTTCTTCTCATTTTCTTTCACTTTTATGCTTTCTTCTTCTCGTTTTCCTTCACTCTTGCGCTTTTCCTCATCTCTCTTTCCTTCATTCCTACGCTTTCCTCTTCTCATTTTCCTTTACTTTTTACCTCTGTATTCAGAAATGCCTTCCCTTTGCACTACGACAATTTTCCAAGGCCACAGAGACAGCTAGCCGGGATTTCAAGACAGTTTCTCCTCTTAGTAAACTAGAAATGTTGCCAATCTATCACCAGAAGCGTAAAAATACTCTTAAAAACACGAGTATCTTCAACTGGAGCCTTTGGAAAGCAGTGACGCCTTGCTCTCTCACTAAGACAATTTTGCAACGCCACAGAGACAATTAGCCGGGATTTAAAGACAGTTTCTCCTCTTAATAAATTAGACATCTCGCCAGTCTATCACCAGAACTACAGAAATACTCTTAAAAACACGAGAATCTTCAACCGGAGCCTTTGGAAAGCAGTGAAGGTGGGAGAACAAAGCGTTTGAGAATACAGGCCTTAGTATGTAGTATCCATTAAGCACAGTAGGGACTCTTTCAAGGTTGTATTAGGGTGTGGAGTAGTAGAAAGGTCAGTAGAGAGAGTGCAGTAGTAGAGGCGGGTGTGACCGTGAAAAATACCAAAAGAAAAATTAGAACTAAGACACATAAAAGTGGTTCTGAATTCATTGATATCATAAGCACTCACTCTCCTTCATCCGTGTGTGTGTGTGTGTGTGTGTGTGTCTTCGTCCTGCCTCAAGGGTGTATTGGAGGGAGGAGGATGATAAAAAAGTGACTCCCCACACGCCACAGCAAACAAGACACGTGTGGGCGGTGATAACACGTCCTAAACCTGGCACACACACACACACACACACACACACACACACACACACACACACACACACACACACACACAGCTAAACTTAAACTTCCGAGTTGTGTTCAAGGTTAATTTTTTTACGCATGTGTGTGTGTGTGTGTGTGTGTGTGTGTGTGTGTGTGTGTGTGTGTGTGTGTGTGTGTGTTGCAACTGTTTTTTTTTTTATTCATTATTCGTTATTTTAGTGTTTTTCTTCTTTAATCGTTAGTTGTAAGTTGTTCCTTTCTTTCTTTATTTATTTTTTCTTCCTCTTCTGTTTTATTTCGTTCACTTTACACTCTAACTTCATTTTACTTGTAGCTTTTTATCTTATTTTTTTTTATTTCATCTTTGTTCTCTCTCTCTCTCTCTCTCTCTCTCTCTCTCTCTCTCTCTCTCTCTCTCTCTCTATTTCCCTGTATTTTTCCCCTCTATTTTCCCCTCTTTTTTTCCCCTCTCTCTCTTTACGCAACGACCACACCCAACTCTATATTCATCTCACTAATTTCTCTTTTATTCTCTTTTATTTCCTTCTTTCTTTCCTGTATTTCTTTATTTCCATCTCTGTGTCCTTTATACGTATTGCTTATCCTGTTTTGTAATTCGTATTTTATTCTCTCTCTCTCTCTCTCTCTCTCTCTCTCTCTCTCTCTCTCTCTCTCTCTCTCGTGTTTCTCTTCGTTTACCTCCATTTTATCTATTTCTACTTATTCTTTGCTTCTTTTGCTCTCTCTCTCTCTCTCTCTCTCTCTCTCTCTCTCTCTCTCTCTCTCTCTCTCTCTCTCTCTCTCTTATCTTTATTTTCAGGAGACATGAACTAAATCTCCTAATCTTCTTAAATTTGTCTTTTTTTTCTTCTTGTATTGATTTGATTGCTTTTCGTCTTGTCTTTCTCCCTTCTTCACTTTCTCATTACTCATTTTCTCTGTGTCTCCTGTTTTATCAGCCTTTTCTTCTCTTTTCCTTTGCTTATTTTTCTTTGTCTCCTCTCGTTATCTCCCTTTTTCTATTTTGTCTTCATCATTATTCTCTATTTCAATTCATTATTTTCCTCTTTTGCTCTTTTCAGTCACTTATGTCTCTCCTTTGTCCTCTTTCTTATCATCTATTCCCTCTTATCTCCCTCTTACACCCTTTTATTCTCTCTCTCTCCTTCTCTTCCTTATTCTCACTGTGATCCTATCTACCTTGTTTACTTTTCTTCCATTCCTTCCTTCCTTCTTTCCTTCATTCTTTCTAAAGCCTTTGATTCTTAGATTTAATTCCTTCCTTTTCGAGGGAAGGAAGGAGGAAGGGGAGAGAGAAGAGGGAGAGGTGGAGAGTGATAGAGACAGAAGAAGCTTGGGAGGGAGGAAGAAGTAGATAGTAGGGAGGGAGAGAAGTGGTTGAAAGGAAGAGGAAGGAGGGAATTGGTAAGATTGAAAAAGAAAAAAGGGAGATGGATGATAAAAGATAGGAATGAGAGAAAGTGGAATAGAAGAAAGGAGATAGATAGAGAGAGAGAGAGAGAGAGAGAGAGAGAGAGAGAGAGAGAGAGAGAGAGAGAGAGAGAGAGAGAGAGAGAGAGAGAGAGAGAGAAAGGAAGATTAAGAAGTTGAAATGGAATAAGAAGGGGGAGGTAGGGAGGGACGGAGGGGGAAAAGGGAAGAGGGAGAAGAGAGGAGGAGGAGGAGGAGGAGGATTGAAAGAAGAGGAGAGGAAAAGGGAAAAGGAAGAAGAGAGGAGAAGGAAGGGAATTAAAACGAGAATAAGGGAAGAGAGAAAAAGGAGAAGAGAGGAGGAGGGAGGAGATTGAAAAGAGAGGAGAAAAGGGAAAAGGAAGAAGAGAGGAGGAGGAGAAAGAGGCGAGTGAAAGGAGAGGAAGGGAAGAGGGAATAGGGAGAAGAGAGGAGGAGAAGGGAGGGGGATTGAAAGGAGAGCAGGGGAAGAGGGGAAGGAGAATGCTCACTTCAATTAAAAGTTTGAGGCAAGGATGGAGGCTGTCTCCTGATTGTGGCTGTAACGCGAGACGGGCTGAGGCGCGGAAGAGACACATTGTAAAGTGGTGGTGGTGGTGGTGGTGGTGGTGGTGGTGGTGGTGGTGGTGGTGGTGCTAAAACTATTACTACTTTTCTACTACTATGGTGAGGTTAAGAGCGAAATCTGAGAGGAGAATGGGGTAATAGTTGTGATAGTATTCTTCTTCTCCTCCTCCTTCTTTTTCTTTTTCTTCTTCTTCTTCTTCTTCTTCTTCTTCTTCTTCTTCTTCTTTGCCTTCGCCCTCGCCTTCTCCTTCGCCTTCTTCTCCGCCTTCTTCTCCGCTTCCGCCTCCTCCTCCTCCTCCTCCTCCTCCTCCTCCTCCTCCTCCTCCTCCTCCTTATCCTCATCCTCTTATGCTTTTATAATCTTACTACTACTACTACTACTACTACTACTACTACTACCACCACCACAACCAAAATTACTACTACTACTAAAACTACCATTACTACTACTACTACTACCAAAACTACTACTACTACTACCAAAATTACTACCAAAACTACTACTACTACTACTACTACTACTACTAAAACATGTCTGCCAATTTCTACCTATCCTTCGCCTCCATGTATTTATCTAATCGCCTTTTAAATGTCTTTATTGACTCTATTCTTAATTAATTCTGTGCTATGTGAGATTAGAGGAGCCGGATTAGAAGTGATTACATTTCTATACTAGAGAAAAATTATTATATTCGTGAAGTTACTGAGAGAGAGAGAGAGAGAGAGAGAGAGAGAGAGAGAGAGAGAGAGAGTCATATATATCACTTCATGCTGACGTGTCATTTCTTTTATGTAAATTTCCGTTCATGTGTGTTTGTGCGTGTGTGTGTGTGTGTGTGTGTGTGTGTGTGTGTGTGTGTGTGTGTGTGTGTGTGTGGATGAAATTTTTGTGACATGCTCTTATCATTTTATATATTTAGTTATCTCTCCATCTGGACATCTGCCACTCTCTCTCTCTCTCTCTCTCTCTCTCTCTCTCTCTCTCTCTCTCTCTCTTCCTCCCTTCCTGCTTGTCCGTCCGTCCGTCCGTCTGTCTGTTTGTCTGTCTGTCTGTCTGTCTGTCTGTCTGTCCACCTGCCTGCCTGTGTTTATGTTTTTATGTATGTACCTTTTTTTCACTTCCTCTCTCTCTCTCTCTCTCTCTCTCTCTCTCTCTCTCTCTCTCTCTCTCTCTCTCTCTCTCTCTCTCTCTCTCTCTCTCTCTCTCTCTCTCTATATGTATGTATGTATGAATGTATGTATTCTTTTTTCCTCCTCTCTTTCTCTAGTCAAGAATTACCTCGCCTGATCACTGTTTACATTTTATCCATCAAATTCACTTCTTTCTTTTATCCTTCACTGCAAAATATCCACACACACACACACACACACACACACACACACACACACACACACACACACACACACACACACACACACACACACACACACACACACACACAACACATTTTCAATCTTTTTTCAATATTTTTCCAATCCTTTTTTCCATTTTTTTTCAAGAGGGAGAACTACAACGGATAAAAATACAACGGATAAAAAATATATAATTAAATGAAAAAAAGGCCCACTTGAATTGTAGTCTCCACAGAAGAATAATAAAAAAAATAGTCAAAATTCTGGGCCAAATGTCTCGCCACCTCTGTCTTAAAAGGTGCAGTGGTGTAATTGTCTCCTTGGTGGTGGTTATCAAGGGTGGCGGTGGGTGGGTGGGTGGGTGGGTGGGTGGGAGGAGTCTTGTTCTTTTTCTATCTCCTCCTTCCACGCGTAGTTGACTTGTAGCAGTAAATAGAATGACAGGAAAGTTCATTAGAGGGCAACGAATCTGGCATCTGTGCTCGTGATGTTATTCTCTCTCTCTCTCTCTCTCTCTCTCTCTCTCTCTCTCTCTCTCTCTCTCTCTCTCTCTCTCTCTCTCTCTCTCATTATTTTACTTTTTATGTATGTTTTTCTTTTTTCTTTCTTTTTTTCCTTGATTGACATTTTTTTACGCTCTCTCTCTCTCTCTCTCTCTCTCTCTCTCTCTCTCTCTCTCTCTCTCTCTCTCTCTCTCTCTCTCTCTCTCTCTCTCTCTCTCTCTCTCTCTCTTATCATCTTTACTTTTAATATTTTTAACTATTTTAATTTTCTTTTCTTTCCTTCAGTGACTTCTTTTTTGCTCTCTCTCTCTCTCTCTCTCTCTCTCTCTCTCTCTCTCTCTCTCTCTCTCTCTCTCTCTCTCTCTCTCTCTCTCTCTCTCTCTCTCTCTCTCTCTCTCTCTCTCTCATCATTATTTCTTTCCTTTTAATATTTCTTAACTATTTTAATTTTCTTTTCTTTCCTTCAGTGACTTCTTTTTTGCTCTCTCTCTCTCTCTCTCTCTCTCTCTCTCTCTCTCTCTCTCTCTCTCTCTCTCTCTCTCTCTCTCTCTCTCTCTCTCTCTCTCTCTCTCTCTCTCTCTCTCTCTCTCTCCAAATCACAACCACTCTCATTACTCTCATTACTCGTGAAAATATTGATATCGCGTCATTATCAGCTCAGTATTAATTTACACACAGATTTCTCCATCCGTGTCCCTCGATTCGTGATGATTTATGCATCGTACTAGTGGCGGGTTGTATTTACGTCAAGTTTTGTGTTTTTTTTACCCATTTTCTTTTTGCCTTTTTTAGTGTGTATTGTCATTTTTTCATGTGTTTTATTTTTTCCCTACTTTTCCTTCATTTTTTAGTGTTTAAGTCATTTTTCTGTCTTGTATTGTTTTTTCCCCCATTTTCTTTTGCCTTTTTTAATGTGTATGTCTCATTTTTCATGTTTTGTATTTCTTTCCCTATTTTTCTCTCATTTTTTAGTGTTTAAGTCATTTTTTCCTGTCTTGTATTGTTTTTCCCCATTTTCCTTTCCCTCTTTAGTGTGCAAGTCTCATTTTTAAGCCGAGGTAACCTACGAGTAGCCGAGGTAAGCCGTGTCTAAGCCAGGTAGGTACGCTAATTAACTCACCTGTTGCGTTGCCCTCCATCGCTCGTGCAGGTGCGGCGGCGTATCCAGGTGAGGGAGGCGTGGCTTTCCCTCCACGCCGCCAGGTATTATGGAGGTGGAGAAGGACAAGGAGGACGAGGAGGAGGAGGAGGAGGAGGAAGATATGATCTTTCTCCCTCACATACACTTTGAGCTTTTTTCTCCCTCCTCTCTCTCTCTTCTCTCTCTCTCTCTCTCTCAGTCTCTGTCTCACTCTATCTCGCTCTCGATCTCGCGCTCCGTCCCTCTGCGGTGCGTGGCCACGTCTGCGTTGTTCTGTTCTGGGCGGTGAGTTGCGTGCGTGTGCGTGTGCGTGTGTGTGTGCGTCCCTCGCCTCAGCGCCTGGCCAGGTCGTGAGGGGGTCGTGAGGGCGCGGCGCCTCACACGAACCACGCCGCCTCGCTTCCTGATCACCAAAACACAACCTCGACCACTTCTTCAAACGTTTGGCGAAAAGTTTGGTAGTTCTGCGTCAGTTCACCGCGCCTGCAGATCGGTGCGGGCGCGGGCTGGTGTGCCGGTGGGTGTGCGGGGCGTGAGTTCGCGTGATGGTGGTCAGTAACGCGCTCACGTGTTTCCAGAGCGGGCTGGCGGCGGCACCCGTTAACTTGTTGCTGGCGGAGAGTGTCAGGCGTGACCCTTCCTCTACGGTGCCTCGCGGGTGACTGAGAGAGAGAGTAGCGCACACCAGCCAAGCCATTCGCCTCACTTCCCCTCGCTCGTGACCCGCCGCCCGCTTGGTATCGCGCGCCGCTCCCAACGCCCCAGTGCCGCCCAGTGCCACTCCCCCCCACGCCCGTCATCTGCCCCTTCACACGCCTAGCTCCTCCACGAGTCTCAA
>NC_059279.1:17059440-17064440 GCF_017591435.1 Portunus trituberculatus | reverse complement strand
TACTGATCGAAATAAAGAAGAAGCAATAAAGAAATGGTAAAGGGAAGAGAATTATTAGTGAACTATATTGAGAAATGGAGGAAAAATACTCGTGTTTTGAAAGAAGAAAGAAAGAAATGTTATGAATACCCTCAAATTTAACAAAATAAAGAAAAAAGGATAAAAATGATAAAGACGACATTTTTTGTGAACTGTATTAAGAATTAGTGAAAAAAAATACTCATGTTTTAAAAGAAGGAAAAAAGAAATGTAAATACCCTCAAATGACACAAAAATAATAAAATAGAGCAATAAAAATAATAAAAACGACATAATTTTTAGTGAACTGTATAAAGAATTAGTAAAAAATACGCGTGTTTAAAAAAAAAATATTAAAAACATCTTGAAAATTAACGAAAGGGAGATAAGGAGGGATAAAAAAGATGACGAAGTAGGAGGTGTAAGTAAGTAGGCATTTGGCACCGAGCTGTGTGTGGGGATAGGCGCCTCCACACTGCACTCCTCATTTCACTCCTCTATTTCAAACTCACCAGTGTTGCCAATACAGAGAGAGAGAGAGAGAGAGAGAGAGAGAGAGAGAGCAACCATTTCACCTCTTTATTTCAAACCTCCCAGTACGTATTAGTATTGCCAACACACACACACACACACACACACACACACACACACACACACACACACACACACACACACACACACACACACACACACACACACACACACACACACAGAGAGAGAGAGAGAGAGAGAGAGAGAGAGAGAGAGAGAGAGAGAGAGAGAGAGAGAGAGAGAGAGAGAGAGAGAGAGAGAGAGAGAGAGAGAGAGAGAGAGAGAGAGAGAGAGAGAGAGAGAGAGAGAGAGAGAGAGAGAGAGAGAGAGAGAGAGAGAGAGAGAGAGAGAGAGAGAGTCAACCATTTCATCCCTCTGTTTCAAATCTCTCAGTATTGCTATCAAAGACAGAGAGAGAGAGAGAGAGAGAGAGAGAGAGAGAGAGAGAGAGAGAGAGAGAGAGTTAAAGACCACCTAATGCATAAGTTAACCTCTTTCTTCCGTCTTTCCCCGTTATTCATTCATTCATTTACATATTTCTTTCTTTGTCTCTGTATTTATTCATGTAAAGGATTGGCAACAGTAAAAACCTCCTCACTGATGCAATAGTTAAACAGGATCACTCAGAGCATTGTAATTTGAGGTGATGCTTTTATATAATTTGAGTTAACTTTTTTATATAATTTGAGGTCATTTTTATATAATTTGGTCATTTTTTTATAATTGAGGTAACCCTTTTATATAATTGAGGTAACCCTTTTATATGATTTGAGGTCACTTTTAAATAATTTGAGGTAACCCTTTTATATAATTTGAGTTCATCCTTTATATAATTTGAGGTAACCCTTTTGACCCTTTTACATAATTTGAGTTAACCCTTTTATATAAATTGATTTAACCCTTTTATATAGTTTGAATCAATCCTTGATATGATTTGAGTTAACCCTTTTAACCCTTTTAAATAATTTCAGTTAACCCTTTATATAATTTGAGTTAACCCTTTCACTGCTATTGACGTCTTCTGTTAACTTGCAAATATCTAATAAATCGTTTGAATGAACATTAGTTAAAAAGAAAAAAAAAAGATTATTTCACCTTTATATACGTAATTTACTGACTGTACTACAAAAAACACGTCTTGAAAAAGTTGCAGATGATTATGAGAAAAGATCGATTAGTAGTGAAAGGGTTAAAGAAATGGATATGTGTCTCAGCGAATAAGAAAAGTTAGGAAAAGATTTGTACTGAGCTGTAGAAGTTGTTAAAAGGAGGCAAGTATTGAGAATGTCGGAGAGCTCATGGAGGAAAACAAAATGGTGTAAAGAGGAAATGATAAATGAAAAGGATAATAAAAGATACCCAATAAGAAAAGCTGGGAAATATAATACCTGAACTGAAGAGGAAGTTAAACAGAATGAAGAATTAAGACAGTCAGTGGAAAATAAAATGAAACAAGATGGCAATGATGAAAAAAAAAGAAAGATATATTTCACCCAATAAAAAAAGCAAAAAAAGTGAAAAATAATACTTGATATATAGAAAAGTTTAAAGGAATCAGTCAGGGAGCTCAGAGAGGAAAATAAAATGGAGAAAGAGGCTGTAATAATGATAATAGTGATAACAATAAAGATAATGTATTTCACTCCATAAAAATGCGAAAAGGCAGAAAAAATACTTGAACTGTAGAAAAGTTTAAAGAAACCAAGTATTAAGATAGTCACTGGGAAAATAAAATGAAACAAGGAGGCGATTAAAGAGATTTAATATATTTCACCCAATAAATAAAGCAAAAAATGTGGAAAATAATACCTAAACTGTAGAGAAAGTATTAAAGGAACCAAGTATCAAGACTGTCAGTGGAAAATAAAATGGCACAGAGACAGTAATGAATAAAAAAGATCAAATATTTCACCCAATAAATAAAGCAAAAATACGAAAAAAAAACTTGATCTGTAGAGGAAAGTGTAAAAGGAACCAAGTATCAAGACAGTCAGTGGAAATAAAATGGCACAAAGAGAAAATGGAAAAAGGAAGATATATTTCACCCAATGAAAAAAATTAAAAGTGAAAAAAAAAAACTTAACTGTATAGGAAGTTTAAAGGAACCAAGTATCAAGACAGTCAGTTGGAAATAAAATGGCGCAAAGAGGCAATAAGTGTGTCTTGAGAAAATGTCAATAAGCAGCAAGACTCCCTTCCCTCGCTGCAATAAGTCCCGGCACGACCTTATGGCCTCCTTCGTCTGCTGCCTCACAACACACAACACGACTCACCGACTCAATGCTCCCAGACTTACCCAAACCGCCTCACCACGACTTAGAAGTATTAGATTACCCCACAAAACTCTCTCGGTCCCATTCACTTGTCTCGACCGCCTCATGCCAACACTCAATGCTTCGTAACTGTTTTCGAAGCAGTCTGAATCTTCGAGACTTATTTTTCTTTTTTTTTTTTTTTTTTTTTTATGTTTGTATTTTAAAATCTCTAAAGTATTCAGTTACTCGAGAAATTGGATCACACAAACTCTTGGCATGTGAAACTATTGTATTTGTCTATTGTTTTTTTTTTCTGTATTGTTAAATTTTACAGTATTTCGTAACTTTTTATTTAATTTCGTTCTTGTGAATTTTCTCATTTTTTTTTTTTTTATGGTAGTTCTATGTACTTGTTATTTTTGTGCGACTTTGATTTTTCTTCGTTTGTATTTCTAAACTTCTAAAGTATTTCATTACACGAGAAATTGAATAATGTACAATTTTTTTTTTTTTTTTTTTAGATGAAATGATTTTTTTTTCATTTTTTTTTTCATTAGTGTTAGATTTGCAGCGTTTCGAAACTTTTTATTTCATTTCGTTACGTGTGATTTTTTTTTTTGTATCTCTTCCTGGGATTTCCATGTAATTGTTATTTTTTTACGACTTTCATTTTTCTACGTTTGTATTTTTAAACTTCTAAAATATCTCATTACAGGAAAAATTGAATCACACAATTTTTTGGTATGTGGAACGATCGTATTTTTCTATTTTTTTTTTTTTTTTTCAGTAGTGTTAAATTTTACTGTTTCGAAACTTTTCATTTCATTTCATTCTTGTAAATTTCCATATTTTGTAACCTTTCGTGGTATTTCTATATAATTGTTATCTATTTTTTGCGACTTTTCTTTTCTACGTTTCTATTTTTAAAACTTCTAAAGTATTTCATCACACGAGAAATTGGATCACGTACAAATTTTTGGTATTTGGAACGATTTCTCTATTTTTTCATTAGTGTTACATTTCCAGCGTTTCGAAACATTCTTATTTAATTTCGTCCGTGTGAATGTCATTTTTGTAACTTTTCATTGAATTTTCTATATGATTCTTACTACTTACCATTTTCTATATAACTGTTACTGCTTACCATTGTCTATATAACTGTTACTGCTTACCATTGTCTATATAACTGTTACTGCTTACCATTTTCTATTACCAAGGAACAGGAATCGTCTATTTACAACCTTTTTATATATTCAAACTCTTCCTGAGATTGTCTATATAACTTCTTACTACTTTTTTTGTCTATATAACTGTTACTGCATTATCTATTTACTATATTTTCACTGTTATATTTACCATTATTTCTATATAACTGTTACTGCTTACCATTTTCTATTACCAAGGAACAGGAATCGTCTATTTACAACCTTTTTATATTTTCAAACTCTTCCTGAGATTTCTATATAATTCTTCTTTACGACTTTTTTTTTATATTTCTAAGTACCAAACATTATCTATTTACAATTTTTTCACTCGTATATTTACCAGGAATTTCTTTACAACGTCTTAAGGATTCGTAAGTGAGTCGTAGAAACTTAGAAACCTTTTTTAACTCCTTCAGTACTGGGATACATTTTTACCTGGAGTTTTGGGTATAGTTAGACCATTTTATTGACATTAGGAAGGGTCTATGTAGATCAGATGATTAATGGCCAGAGTATTCACTATTTTAATTCCCACATAAATTTCTGAAGCTGTATAAAATTTCCAAATAGTAAGCAGAATGAATATGGAAATGCGTCATGGTGCTAAAGGGGTTAAATGAGTTGAAGTTACGCACGGTGCTTCACAGTGACTCGGTGCTTCATTCAGAGCAACTCATAAGCTTCACCAATTCATGAAATCACATGAAGGCGCTCTTTGAAGTTGCAAGGCGGAGAGAGGACGAAGGAAGCGAAGCAAATCTAGGAACCAAAGCAGGAAGGGAAGAGAATGAAGAAGGAAAAAAAGAAGAGAAAAGCAGAGTAAATAGACGGAAGAAAAGAAGACAAGACCTAAACGAAGGAGGAAAGTTATGGAAAGTAAAACAAAGAAAACGCAGAAGAGAACGCATAGTTAGGGAAAAGAAAAGAAAAGAAAAAAAAACGAAAAGAAAGAAAACGATGAGGCAACGTAGGAAGAGAAGGAGAAAGAGCA
>NC_059279.1:17049440-17054440 GCF_017591435.1 Portunus trituberculatus | reverse complement strand
TCGCTTTAGTCTTTCGTCTTCTGTGCTTCACCTCCACTACTTCAAAAGGCTTTGTTTATGATTTTTTAAGGTGTTTTTACGGTTCTAGAGGCAGTGATAAGATTTTATATGATTAACAGGAAAAACACTCTTGAAAATCTCGTTGTTCATTTCTGTGGCCCTTGAAAGTAGTGGTGGTGAGAGACCAAAATGTTTCTGAGTACGGACCTTAGTAAAGTTTTGAAGACAATTTCCATAAGCAGTGATCACTTAAGGATTTTGCATTGTCTAAATCTTATGTGAAAGGCATTTAAGATTTCAACATCATTGTCGTAACCTTTGATAGTTTAAGACTGCATCGTGACAGTCAGTATAATTTAAAACCATTCAGTATAATTCAAAGCGTCTCCATTACCAGTGATGACAGTTTCCACAAGGACTCTGCATCATCAGGAAGATATAATTTTTTTAACCTGTGATACTTTAAGACTCTGCATCGTGACAGTCTTTAGTGGAAGTCTGTGTAATTTAAGGCGTTTCCATAACCAGTGACAGTAAAGACAAAAGCTTCCACCAGACACACGCCAGACCTTTGAAAAACAGGGCACAGGACCATATAAAACATTAGAATATTCACGAGTACTCTTAAAAACTTTCCCGTCACCCCGCCACCTCTATCTTACCTAACCCTTTCACTCCCATTAGCTGACTTTAACATCCTAGAAAAATACACATGAATAATAATAAAAAAAAAAAAAAATAGAGTGTTTATCTTATCATCTATTTGCTAGAGAACAAACACAAACTCCCACACTAGTACTATTTATAACTATATGTAAGATAAGTTTTTGTATGTATAAAGTTCCCTGTTTTTTTTATATTCAATTCTAGGCTTTATAACACATTCAATACTGGTACACATTTTTACCTTAAGATTTATGTATGATTAGACCATTTTATTGACATTAGGAAGGGTCTGTGGAGGTCAAAAGATTAATGGCCACAGTCTTTACTATTTCAACCCCACACATAAGTTTCTGAAGCTGTATAAAATCACCAGTTAGTAAGTAGAATGAATATGGAAACGCGTTCTGGTACTTAAGGGGAGCAACATAAAAACACGGTGTTCCTTTTAAGCCTCTGTAATTTAGTTTGTATTGAAAAAGAACTATTGAAGGTATTGTAGCATAGAAGTAAGTGACTGAAAAGGTACAGGTTGATACAGAAAGGTGATCGTCAAGGAGTGAAAGGGTTAAAGATGATACAAACTAGTTATCAGTGAAAACATTTGCCACCTCAGCGGGATGTGAACCTCAGCAGGACACGTGACAGGCAAGAAGGTTACCACTCAGCCAGAGAGAGAGAGAGAGAGAGAGAGAGAGAGAGAGAGAGAGAGAGAGATAAAAGCAAGCAGATGGATAGACAGTATGTGAACAATAAAGGGTACATTGAACTCTCTCTCTCTCTCTCTCTCTCTCTCTCTCTCTCTCTCTCCTTTTTTTTTTTTCTTTTTCCCTTTTTTCCCTCTTTTTTTCCGGGCCACAAGTCACCACCACCATCGCTGCCCACACACGCAAAACACAAAATTTCCGCCACGCTTAACAAACCCACGTTCGAGTTTACTTTTCTTTTTTCTTTTTTTTTTTTTTTTTTCTTTTTGTAGGTAGATTCTCAATGCGCTTATGTTTGTGTTGTTTGTTTTGTTTTGTTTTGTTTTGTTTTCTTTTTTTTTTTTTTTTTTTTGTCTGTTCTTGTTTTGCTCTTGTTTTATTTATTTTTTATTGCTTTTTTGTTCATTTTTGTCTTTTTCTTGTTTTTTTGTTTTCTCCTTTTCTTGTTTTTTTTTCTTGTTTGTTTTTCTTTTTCTTTTTTCCATCTTCTGTCTTCCTTGATTTGTTTGTTTTTTGTCTGTTCTTGTATGTGTTTGTTTTTCTTGTCTATCCTCCTTTTCTGATTTTTAGTGGTAGTGATAGCAGTAGTAGTAGCAGTAGTAGTAGTAGTAGTTGTTGTTGTTGTTGTTGTTGTTGTTGTTGTTGTTGTTGTTGTTGTAGTAGTAATAGTAGTAGTAGTAGTAGTTGTTGTTGTTGTTATTGTTGTTGTTGTTGTTGTTGTTGTTGTTGTTGTTGTTGTAGTAGTAGTAGTAGCAGCAGCAGTAGCAGTAGTAGTAGTAGTAGTAGTAGTAGTAGTAGAAGTAGTAGTAGTGGTGTGGTGAGTGCAGTGTGTTGTCATTGTTACTACTACTACTACTACTACTACTACTACTACTACTACTACTATAATAATAATAATAATAATAATAATGATAATAGTACCACCACCACCACCACCACCACCACTACCAATCTTAAATCGTATCATTCGCTCGCTAACATTTCCTCTCAAACGTTTTGCACCACCACGCATATTGGCTCTTCCTGGAACCTTCACGGGGCTCTTCCTCTCTCCACCTTCCTCCTCCTCCTTCTCTTTTTCTATCTCCTTTTTATTACTTTTCTTCCCAGGGCTCTTTATTAGGTATTCCCGAAGCGCCTCTACTCGCCCAGGTACCTCCCCGTCAGAAATACTGCAGCAGGAGGAAGATTTGCATGTTAATAGTGAAAAAATGAAGTGGGGTGCTTTTCAGGACTTGTCTAAGAGGATAAGGTCGTGGAGGAGGAGGAGGAGGAAGAAATGGAAATGAAGGAAGAACAGGATAGGATGCGATAGGAGGAAAAAGAGGAGTAGAAGGAAGGGAAAATAAAGAAGTGGGATGATATAGGAACTGAGGAGGAAATGTGAAGTTTATGAAGGAGAAGGAAGAAGAAGAGGAAATGAAGGAAGAGTAGATAGGAAGACAGAGGAAGTACAGTTTAGATAGAAGAAAGAAGAGGAAGAGAAAATAAAGGAGAAGGATGATAGGAGTTCAAGAAGAAAAATTAGGTGTGTGAGGAGTAGGAAGAAGAGGAAATGAAGGAAGAAGGGATAGGAAGACACAGAAGATAAAGTGTAGGTAGAAGAAGAAAGAGGAGAAGTAGGAGGAAGTGGAGATAAAAGAGGAGGATGGTAGGAGATGAGAAGCAGGAAAAACGACGATTATGGAGGAGTAAGAAGAGGAAAAGAAGGAAGAGTGGATAGGAAGGAACAGGAAAATTAAAGTCTAGTTAGAAGAGGAAGAGGAAGAGGAAGAGGAGAAGGAGGAGGAAGTGGAGATAAAGGAAAAATATGTTATGAGTTGAAAAGGAGAGTAATTCAAGTTTATGGAAATGAGGAAGAAAAACAAAGGTGAAGAAAAAGAAGAAGTGGTGTAGAAAATAATTAAGAGGAGGTGTAAGAGGAGGAGGAGAAGAGAGGGAGAGAAGGAGGAGGAGGAAGGGGACATGTAAGAGGACATAGAGGGTAAAATAAGGAGAAGGAAAAAGACGAAGATGAAAGAGAAGGAATGCAAAGGGGAGATAAGAGAAAGAGTGACAGAAAGAGAAAGACAACGAAGATTAGGAGAACTTACAAGAAGAGGAGAAACAGAAGATGACTCAAGAGAATGAAGGTTTAAGAGGAGAAATAAGTGAGAGAGAGAGAGAGAGAGAGAAAAGAGAAGAGGAAGAGAAAAGAAAAAAACTCGAAATACAGAATAATCATTAGCGTTGCAATAAAAAAAAAAGAAAATTAAGGTTTAAGAGGAGAAATAAGTGAGAGAGAGAGAGAGAGAGAGAGAGAGAGAGAGAGAGAGAGAGAGAGAGAGAGAGAGGGAGAGAGAAAAGGAAAAGACACGAAATACAGAACAATCATTAGCGCTACAATTGCTGTATTATTTAGGGAAAGGGAAAATTAGCAGCAAAAATAATATTACAACAATTACGAAATGTTTTTATCAATTTATATTTTTCCAAAGAATGAGTTATGTTGATTGAATGAGAGAAATTACTGATTGTATTCTCCTCCTCCTCCTCCTCCTCCTCCTCCTCCTCCTCCTCCTTCATACGTAGAAAGGAATGAGAGTAAGGGAAAGAAAAATGGCGCTAAGGTGACACTGAGAGATGGACGGAGATAAAGGAGGAGGAAAGATGGAGGAGGAGGAGAAGGAGGAGGAGGAGGAGGAAAGAATGGAGGAATGGAGGGAAAGACGTCACACCTGGGGGCCTGCAGTTGCCATGGCGCCGCGTCACCTGGACAGGGGTGGATGGCAGCGGCGCCTGTCCAGTGGCTCGTAGTAATGTGGCGATGATTGGGCAGTGTGCGGAGAGAGAGAGAGAGAGAGAGAGAGAGAGAGAGAGAGAGAGAGAGAGAGAGAGAGAGAGAGAGAGAGAGAGAGAGAGAGAGAGAGAGAGAGAGAGAGAGAGAGAGAGAGAGAGAGAGAGAGAGAGAGAGAGACAGATGATAATGATGATGATTTAAAGTATAAGGAGTTAATAGAAAGAATAATATTGACGGGGGGATGAAAAAAAAAAGAAGATAGGAATTAGGAATAGCGTAGAAAGTATTTAGTTTGAAGGAAGAAGGAAGAAGGAAGATATGATAGGTGAAAATTAGGAGAAGGAAACGAAGAAACGAGAGGGAGAGAGAAAAATACACAAAAATTTAAATCAAGATTCTTAATATGAACAGAGTGAAGATAAAAGAAAATTAGGAAGAATGAGAGAAAGAAGAATAGAACTAGAGAAAGAAAGGAAAGAGTAGAGAAAGTAAATAAAAGAGAATTAGGAGATGGACGAGGAGGAAGAACAGAGGACAATAAAAAAACGGAAAAAAAATAAGAAAAAAGAAGATGGAATAGACTTGGAATACAAAAGAGGAGGATGAATAGGAGAAAATTAAGAGGTAGAAAAGGAAAATGAAGAAAAGTAAAAGAGAAGTTAGAAGAGGAGAAATAAGAAAAAAAACGAAGTAGGAGAAGAGAAATAAACGTAAAAGATGGAATGGAAATGAAAGAAGAAGTGGAAGAGAAAAAAAAATGGAAAGAGGAGAAAAGGAAGAAGAGAAAAAAAGAGAGAAGAGGAAGAGAAAAATGCAAAGACGAGAAAACAATGAAATGAAAAAAATAAAAA
>NC_059279.1:17036940-17039440 GCF_017591435.1 Portunus trituberculatus | reverse complement strand
TTTTTGTTCATTATTGTTTCGTTCATTATCAACACTTCGTCTGCAATTTTTTTTCTTCCACTATTTATTTTTTCAAGAGTTTTTCTTCTTTTTCGTTTCCATCATTCACTTTCATCCTAGATTTTGTAAGATTTGAGGATTATTTTTCTTTTCTTTTCTTTTCTTTTTTTTTATTTCCTTCATGATTAATACGTGTCCATTTTCTTCCATGCATTATTTTTTCCATTTTTTTTTTTTTTTTTAGGTTTTTCTATGGATGGTTTAATTTATTTTCTATTTTTTTCATTCTTTTTATTTTGTTTTTGTTTGATTTAGTGGCCTTACAATTATAGTTTGCAAGTGACTATATTGGTTGTTTTGCTTCGAGTTAAAAAATTTACACATCTTTATTTTCTACCCAACATTACAAAAACATTGACAATAATTCTTTACCAGCTTTTCAGTATCAACTTCAAATTTTCATCTCACTAATAATTAACCAGCTTTAATTTAACGCAGACTCTTACACTGAACAGAAAAAAAAAGCCACACTGCAAACATCCTTCTCATCACTGCTCTCACTGCCTTTACAATAATTCTTGACTAGTTTTTCAATATAACCTTCAATTTTATCTTACTGATTCCAGATTTAATTTAACACAGACTCTTGCACTGAACAGACACAAGCTACACTGTCACCATCATTCTCATCACTGCCTTCCACTGCCTTTACAATAATTCTTCAGTATAAGCTTTCCAGTATCAGCAATTTCATTTCACTCATTAATTTAAGCTTTAATTCAACACAGACTCTTGCACTGAACAGACACAAGCTACACTGTCAACCATACTCATCACTGCCTTCCACTGCCTTCACAATAATTTTTGACTAGTTTTTCAATATAACCTTCAATTTTATCTTACCTATTGACCAGATTTGATTTAACACACACTCTTACATTGAATAGACAAAAGCCACACTGTAACCAGCCTTCTCATCACTGCCTACTCCTTCACAGTAATTCTTTCCTAGCTGTTCATTATCAACAATTTCATCTTTCTAATTAACCAGAAGCTTTAAATTTCAACACAGACTCTTGCATTGAATAGACAAAAAAAAAACACTATCACCAGCCTTCTCATCACTGCCTACTCCTTCACAATAATTCTTTCCTAGCTTTTCATTATCAACAATTTCATCTCACTAATTAACCAGAAGCTTTAAAATTCAGCACAGACTCTTGCATTGAATAGACAAAAAACACAGTATCACCAGCCTTCTCATCACTGCCTACTCCTTCACAGTAATTCTTTCCTAGCTTTTCATCATCAAAAATTTCATCTCGGAAGCTTTAATTCAACACAGACTTTTGCACTGCATAGACAAAAGCCACACTATCATCACCCTTCCGCTCACCACTTCCTTCCACGCGCCGCGACCAGAATATTACAAAACTTGAGGCGAAACACGAGACACATACTTCCTTCACCAACCTTCCACAGTAAACAAAGAAAAATAAGATCGTTTGTAACCTTCCTTAATTAAATTTCACGTTATTAGCTTCAAATTCAATAGAGGAACTGCTCACTGTTGCAATTAAACTGGAAACTTGCCTTGCCTTGCCTTTCCTTTCCTGTCCTTTCTTTGTGTTGCCTAGTAGTAGTAGTAGTAGTAGTAGTAGTAGTTGTTGTTGTTGTTGTTGTTGTTGTTGTTGTTGTTGTTGTTGTTGTTGTTGTAGTAGTAGTAGTAGTAGTAGTAGTAGTAGTAGTAGTAGTAGTAGTAGTAGTAGAGAGAGAGAGAGAGAGAGAGAGAGAGAGAGAGAGAGAGAGAGAGAGAGAGAGAGAGAGAGAGAGAGAGAGAGAGAGTTACTTTTCTCATTTATTTATCCATTTGCTTGTTTAATATATCAGAAAAATCTCAAAAAAAAAAAAGACACGCAATGAGAAAAACAAACAACACACACAGAGAAGAACGGACGAAAAAAATTAAAAAAAAACAATGAGACAGAAAAAAAAAAACAAGAGAGAGAGAGAAAAAAAAAAAAGGCAAACAGACAGACAGACAAACAGAAAACACACACACACACAAACACACACAAAAACAATCGTAAAAGTGACTAATTTCCAGCACATATTCCCGGAAAGAAAGCTACAAGGGACAATTCAGAACTCCGTGAATTAATGCTCTGTTGGGTCCATTGATACCTGAAGACAGCGCTGCACAGGGAGGCGAAGGAATAGAGTAATTAAGCGGCGCAGGTACACGAGCAGTAATTAGGCGCCCAGAACAGGTACCGTGACTTTGCACAGAACACCTGAATTTCTCGAGGTTAATTAAGAAACTATTTTTTGCACCTTTTTTTTATGTTTCTTTTTTAGGTGGAAAGGTTTATTAGAGGTGAGAGAGAGAGAGAGAGAGAGAGAGAGAGAGAGAGAGAGAGAGAGAGAGAGAGAGAGAGAGAGAGAGAGAGAGAGAGAGTGCGTGTGTGCATCCTTAATATCCCAGAGGAGCTAAAGTAGG
>NC_059279.1:17021940-17031940 GCF_017591435.1 Portunus trituberculatus | reverse complement strand
TAAGTTATTTTATATTTGTTTACTATTGTTAGGTTAAGTTAGGTTAGGTTTAGTTAAGTTTCCGTAAGTTAAGTTGTTAGGTTAGGTTAGGTTAGGTTAAGTTTCAGTAGGTTAGGTTTTAAGTTCTTTTATACTTTTTACTATTGTCTGGTTAAATTAAGTTAGGTTAGGTAAGATTAGGTTGTTAAGTTTCAGTAAGTTAAGTTTTAAGTTCTTTTATATTTGTTTACTGTTGTTAGGTTAAGTTAAGTTAGGTAAGGTTAAGTTAGATTAGGTTTGGTTAGGTCATGTTTGGGTAGGTTAAGTTTTGATGCTAATGTAATATATTCGCAAAGGGATAGAGGAGATTCACGTGGTATTTGGCACCTTTATGTATATACGTAATTATTATATAGATGGTCCACAAAAGATTTACTGCTTATTATGGGCTTCTTACTGTGTACTACCATGAAAATGCTGTCAAATATACGAGCACTTGTGTTATTGTAAGCATAGTAAACTATTTTAAGTGTTTAGAATATCCCTAAAATGTCGTAAACATCTTAAAACACTCCTAAACACGCCAAAATGTCCCTAAACCACGCCAAACTTGAAATACCGTTAAAACATGCCAGACTGTCTTAAAATATCCCAAGAACACACCAAACTGTCTTAACACATCCATAAAACATTCCAACTGTCTGAAAATATCCCAGAACACTCCAAACTGTCTTAAGATACCTCTAAAACATGCCAAACTGTCTTAGGATACTACAACGCTCCAAACTCTCTTAAAACATCACAAAGTACGCCAAAATGTCTTAAAATACCCTTAAAACATGCCAAACGTGTTGTTAAATACTCGTAAAGCACGCCAAACTGTCTTAAAATGCCCCTAAATGATGCCAAACAGTCTTAAACATATTATTGTGGTTTAAAATACAACCAGAACATGTCAAACTGTCTTAAAAGAATGATTGCAATGATTAGAGGTAGATGGTGATAGTAGGAACAGTAGATAGATTGGCAGTGTTGTTAGATATATACAAGGGGACGATAATGGTGATGGAAAATGATAGAGAGGTAATAATCTAGGAAAAATGATGAGAAAAATAGAAACAAGAAGACAGCAACAAGGGAAATGAGAAGACAAAAGAAGAAATATAAGACAAACATTTATTTTCTCTCTCTTTATCTAAAAAAAATACCAAAAAAATGTGATAGTGGTTTGTAAAAGAAGGTTGTAATGCTTCTGTAGTCCAAGATGCTGCTAGGGAAAAGTTAGGAGCGTAGGGAGAAAAAATGGAAAATAAGCCATAAAAAACACTTTCCATCTTGTCAACATTGCAGGAAAGTTAATGTGAAGGGGGAAAAATGTAAGGAAATTTCCCCATAATATCCTTTTTTTTTTAGTTCTAAGAGTAATTAAATGAGAAAAAAACTAATAAGAAGAGTAATGAAAGACTCAGCCTGCTCTATCATCAGCAGAAAAAAAAGAGAGAGAGAGAGAAAATGGAAAAAGTTAAACCCTTCAAAAAAGAAAGATGAGAAAAAGGAAAAAGGCTAAATCTTCTAAGAAAAGAGAGATAAAAGGAAAAAGTTAAGTCCTTCTACTGTTACATAAGAAAATAAGGAAAAAGTAGAGAGGAAAAGTATAATGAAAGACAAAATGAACTAAATCCTGCCTATTTTATTACCAGGTAAAGTAATTAAAAGAAAATAACAAAGGAAAGTAAGAAAATAGAAATTAGTGAAAATATAAGAAAAGACAGAAAATAAACTGAATATTATCAATTTCAATACCAAGAAAAGTAAATAAAGAAAAAGATAACAGAGGAAACTAATATTTTTTTTACCTGAAGAAGGAAAATAAAAAAGAAAAGAGGAAAAGAATAAAGAAGAACTTGAAATAAACTAAACCTTCCCTATTTTATCACCAGGAAAAGTAAATAAGGGAAAAAATAAGAGGAAACTAGTGATTTTTTAGCTGAAGAAAGAAAATAAAAAAGAAAAGAGGAAAAGAATAAGGATAAACTTGAAATAAGATAAACCTTGCCTATTTTAATACCACGAAAAGTAAATAAAGAATAGATAGAGGAAACTAATTATTTTTAGCTGAAGAAAGGAAATAAAAAATAGAGGAAAAATATAAGAAAAGACTGAATATAAACTGAATCTTGTCTATCTCAATGCCAGGAAAAGGAAAAAAGGAAACATAACAGATGAAACTAATTATTTTTTTCTCATTGAAGACTTAAACTACGTACTTGTTATACCTTTCCATCCAGCCCAAGTAACATTAGAACGTAGATTACAATTTCTGGTACTTCCAAATGTGTTTAAATGTGTTTGTAGGATTTCCAAGAGTGTTTGAACGTGTTACTATGGTTTTTGAAGCGTTTAAGTGTCTTACGGCATTTTCAAGAGTGTTCATACATGTTACTAGAGTTTTCAAGATGTTTAAAAGTATTGCAGGGTTTTCAAGAGTGTTTAAGCGTGTTACTAGGATTTTCAAGAATGTTTAAGCGTTTTGCTCTATTTTTCAAGGGTATTTAAATGTGTTACCGGTATTTTCAAGAGTGTTCAAGCGTGTAACAGGAGTTTTCAAGAGTGTTTAAGCGTGCTACCATGATTTTCAAGAGTGTTCAAGTGTATTACCGGCATTTTCAAGTGTTTAAACGTGTTAATAAGTTTTCAAGAGTGTTTAAGCTTGTTCCTAAGGTTTTCAGTAGTGTTAAAAAGTGATGCTAAGATATTTAAGAGTGTTTAAGCGTGGTACTATAGTTTTCAAGAGTATTTAAGCGTGTTATTAGAGTTTTCAAGAGCGTTCAAGCGTGTGATGGGGAGTTTTCAAGTGTTTTTCCATCATTTCAGTGAGTTTAACGAGAGATCGGGGTCAGCCACCGTCACAGCGAGAAACATTGATGAGAACACTGACAAATCTCTGGTGTGGCTTCTAAATATTAACCTTCTGAGCCGCAGACCGCTTGGGAACACTGGCTTGCTCATTTTTCACCAGGGCAGCGGAAGGTGGAGGCTGGGAATTAATGAAAGAAAATAGTAATGGTAATGATGATAATATTTGTTCATGTTGGAAGTAGAAATAGAATATTGTGAGGTTACTCTTGTTCTTTGTGCAGGTGAGAGAGAGAGAGAGAGAGAGAGAGAGAGAGAGAGAGATAACACTTACATTGTGTTATGATGCTATCTTCTTTTATTTCCCTTTCTATCTCTCTCTTTTTCTTCCCCCCTCCCCCCTTCCTCTCCTTCCCCCCCTCACACTTTCTTATCATCATATGTATTGATTAATCTCTCTCTCTCTCTCTCTCTCTCTCTCTCTCTCTCTCTCTCTCTCTCTCTCTCTCTCTCTCTCTCGGTCACACAAAGTAATTAGGGAAATATGGATAATGCAGTGAATTATAACTTTAAAAATGGAGAAGGGAACAAACAATACGGAAAGTGCATGAGATAATAGAATAATGGAAGCAGAGAGAGAGAGAGAGAGAGAGAGAGAGAGAGAGAGAGAGAGAGACTACCCACCATCGCCTTTAAAGCGACATTGGTGCCGGTAGTGATAGAGAACATTTTCCAACATGGCCTCTTTTTCCTCCTCTCTTTTCTCCTCCTCCTCCTCCTCCTCCTCCTCCTCCTCCTCCTCCTCCTCCTCCTCCTCCTCCTCCTCCTCTGTCCTCTTTCCTCTTCTCCTGTTCTGTCTCCATACACATCCATTATTTTCTCCTCCTCACACCTCCTCCTCATACTGTCCGTCTTTCGCCTCCTCCTCCTCTTCCTTCTCCTCCTCCTCCTCCTCCTCCTCCTCCTCCTCCTCCTGTCCTCTCGCCTCAAAACCAGCACGTAACAGCTCCGTACTGGGAAACACTTCGCTTTGTTACCACGACTATTTTCTAACGCCACAGAAATAATTAGCAGAGCTCTCAATGGTGTTTCTCCCGTTAATAATGAAGAAATCTTGCTAATTCTTCACCAGAACCTTAAGAATATTTTTGAAAACGCTTTGTTTTCTCATTACGACAGTTTTCAGAGTCCATAGAAATCATTTGTCGGGTTCTAAATAGTGTTTCTCCCGTTAATAATGAAGAAATCTTGCTTATCCTTCACTAGAACCTTAAGAGCATATTCAAAAACGCTTTGCTTTCTCATTACGAAAGTTTTCAGAGCCTCTAGAATTAATTTGATGGGTTCTCAATAGTGTTTCTCCTGTTAATAATGTAGAAATCTTGTTAGTCTTTTAGTAGAACAATAAATCACCTTTCAAAACACTTTGCTCTCTCTCACCACGACTATTTTGAAACCCCACGGAGATGTTAGCCCGTTAATAAGTTAGAAAGTATATTAATATGTCACTGGAACAGTAAAAAACACCCTTGAAAACCAGTGAAAATCGAAATATCACCTCCTTTTTAAAAATATTGAAGGTTTGCCGCGAATGTCCAAAAATTACAATGCGGAACACAACACTGTGTGCTCTTAAACACTCCGAAAATCTGAAAGAGCCGAGAAAGTGGGATTTATAGAGAATCTGATACATTAGAGAGAGGTTCCAACACTCTTAAACCTCTACTCCACTTTACCTCTGTGTGAGTATGTGTGTGTGTGTGTGTGTGTGTGTGTGTGTGTGTGTGTGTGTGTGTGTGTGTGTGTGTGTGTGTGTGTGTGTCCCTTATTTTTCCTCCCTCTCTCTCGTATCTTTTCTCCTCGTGTTTGCTGTACGCTTTGTGGGTCTGGGAGGAGGGACTGGAGGGAGCTGGAGGGTTGGAGTGGCGTCATCGTGCGGCAGGAGAAGGGAAGGTGAGGACAGGTGCCCTCCCGTGGCCTGTTTGCACGATAAATATTGAAGCAGGATAATGGAGGTGATGGTACTCAGGAGGCGCAGAGATGGAAGCTGCTCGATTGTCTAAGGATCTTGGGAGCTTCATGGTGGTGGTTGTGGTGGTGGTGGTGGTGGTGGTGATGATAGTGGTGGTGGTGGTTGTGTTTTTATGTAAGAAGAGGAAAAAACTGACTAAGGATTACATAAAATAAAAAAAAATAAAATATAGTACGCCTGAATCGTCTTATTTTTTTCATTTAAAGATTGGATTCTAAAATGTTAAGAAGGGAAAAAAATGGGCATGAGTAACATAAAATAAAAAGAAACATGCCTCAATCGTCTTATTTTGTTCTCTATAAAGAATTGGATTCTAAACGTAACTGCGAGACTCTTGGATTCCCTCTGTATGAGAAACTATAGACTTTTGAATCTTCTAAGAGGATGTATAAGCTCTTTGAATGTCTAAAAACTAAAAAGAACATCAATTTTAGACGTTTGAATGCCACACCCCCAAAAAAAAAAATCACCCACTTAGTCCCCAGTCCCCTTGCAGTTCCGAAAGAGTTAGCCTGGTGTTTGTTTTATGTAAGGGGAAAAACTGGCCATGGGGAAAATAGAAACAGAATAGCACCACTTAGTTACCAGTCCCCTCGCAGGTCCGAAAGAATTAACCAAAAGGAAGGGATTGGATTTCCTTATCAGTGTGTTTAGTGATGTAGTATTCAGTGTTTTGTGTGGGTTTGTGTGTGTGTATGTGTTGGTTGGTGTGTGTATGTGTTGGTTGGTGTGTGAGTGTGTTGGTTGGGTGTGTGAGTGTGTTGATTGGTGTGTGAGTGTGTTGGTTGGTGTGTGGGTGTGTTGCTTGGTGTGTGAGTGTGTTGGTTGGTGTGTGAGTGTGTTAGTTGGTGTGTGTGTGTTGGTTGGTGTGTGTATGTGTTGGTTGGGTGTGTGAGTGTGTTGATTGGTGTGTGAGTGTGTTGGTTGGGTGTGTGAGTGTGTTGGTTGGTGTGTGAGTGTGTTAGTTGGTGTGTGAGTGTGTTGGTTGGTGTGTGAGTGTGTTGGTTGGTGTGTGAGTGTGTTGGTTGGTGTGTGAGTGTGTGGGTTAGTGTGTGAGTGTGTTGATTGGTGTGTGAGTGTGTTGGTTGGGTGTGTGAGTGTGTTGGTTGGTGTGTGAGTGTGTTAGTTGGTGTGTGGGTGTGTTGGTTGGTGTGTGAGTGTGTTGGTTGGTGTGTGAGTGTGTGGGTTAGTGTGTGAGTGTGTTGATTGGTGTGTGAGTGTGTTGGTTGGTGTGTGGGTGTGTTGGTTGGTGTGTGGGTGTGTTGGTTGGGTGTGTGAGTGTGTTGGTTGGTGTGTGACTGTGTTGGTTGGTGTGTGGGTGTGTGGGTTGGTGTGTGAGTGTGTTGGTTGGTGTGTGAGTGTGTTGATTGGTGTGTGAGTGTGTGGGTTGCTTTGATGCATGGATAAATTGGTAGATTGGATAAACAAACTGATAAATTACTGGATAGATTGATTGATCAGGGATAGATTGATGAGAGAAATTTTAGTTAATGGATAGATGGTTAGGTAAGATAGATTGATAGATGACTAGATAAATTGACAGATGAATGGATAAATTGACAGGTAGTTGTAAAGGTAATTTGATGAGTGAAACTATAGATATTGTTTAGATGAAGAGATAAGATAGACAGCGCGACAAATTGATGGTAAATTGATCTTGAGTTGTCATGGCAGATTAATGAATGAAGATATAGTTAATGGGTAGATCGATAGATAAGATAGACAGACTGACGGATAAGTCGTTAGATAGATAGATAGTTGTAATAGTAAATTGGTGAATGTAAATATAGCCATAGATTAATAAATAGACAAAATGGTAAATAGCTGATTGACTTAATAGACCTAACCTATTTAAAAAGATGTTGATGTTAATGATGAGTAAGGTAGACAGGTGAGACAGGTGAGAGGGAAAATAATGAATAACTAAATAGAAAGAGGAAGAAAAAGCTGAATACTTGATTGAATAAGTAGACATGACACTTACATACTTAGACAAATAATAAGTACGTTAGTCAATAGATAGATAGATAGATAGATAGACAGGTAGATAGATAGATAAACAGACAGACAGGTAGAAACATAGACACACATATACACAGGTAAACAACTAAACAGGTAAACAAAAACACAAATTAAAGATAGACAGACACAGATAAGAAGACAAGAGAAACCAGGAAAGTGAACAACAACAACAACAACAACAATAAAAACAACAGTATCCTCAGCAACATCAACAACAACAACAACAACAACAAGAGTAATTTTTTCCCATCGTCAGGAACTCATTGAAGTGAAGAGAGTCTGGAAATGTTGCTACGAAAAGACTTGTTATATTTCTTAAGAGTGATTAAGGTGGTGGTGGTGGTGGTGGTGGTGGTGGTGGTGGTGGTGGTGGTGGTGGTGGTGGTGGTGATGGGTCTAGTGGTTTTGACTTGATACCTTCGTTTTATTACACTGAAAATAAACTTGTGTGCAATAATGTTGGAAGTATATGATGCGTTGTTAAGTTTATTGCGCACACACACACACACACACACACACACACACACACACACACACACACACACACAGAGAGAGAGAGAGAGAGAGAGAGAGAGAGAGAGACAGACAGACAGACAGACAGACATACAGAGAGAAAGGCATAACCAAACAAAAAACATACATAATTACAAAGAGAAAAATTTAAAAGACAGCTAAACAAACAGACAGACAGACAGAAAGACAAAAATTAGACATGAAGAGAGCATAATCCAGTTAGCTGACACACACACACACACACACACACACACACACACACACACACACACACACACACACACGGCCCGGTAGCTCAGTGGTTAGAGCGCTGGCTTCACAAGCCAGATGACCGGGTTCGAATCTGGCCGGGTGGAGATATTTGGGTGTGTCTCCTTTCACGTGTAGCCCCTGTTCACCTAGCAGTGAGTAGGTACGGGATGTAAATCGAGGAGTTGTGACCTTGTTGTCCCGGTGTGTGGTGTGTGCCTGGTCTCAGACCTATCCCAAGATCGGAAACAATGAGCTCTGAGCTCGTTCCGTAGGGTAACGTCTGGCTGTCTCGTCAGAGACTGCAGCAGATCAAACAGTGAACACACACACACACACACTAATTATAGTCAAACATTCTCACAAGTTTAATTCGCTTCTCGTTTCTCGCCTATAATTGTTTTCAAAAAGTGAAATAAACAAGGAATATTCTCTCTCTCTCTCTCTCTCTCTCTCTCTCTCTCTCTCTCTCTCTCTCGCCTTCCAAGAATATTAATGAAGGCTCAGTATTATTGCTATTAATTTCTCTCTGTTTTGATTTTTAAATGGTCATATTCTGATTTACATTTATATTTACTCCTTGTGATGTAATCTGTTTAATTACTTCACGGTTGTGTACATTTATAAGATTGATGGTGTTGACTCTCTCTCTCTCTCTCTCTCTCTCTCTCTCTCTCTCTCTCTCTCTCTTCTCTTATTTTTCCTTCAGTTTTTCTATTTCTCTATTCCTTTATGTTTTTCCTTGCTGCTTCTCTCTCTCTCTCTCTCTCTCTCTCTCTCTCTCTCTCTCTCTCTCTCTCTCTCTCTCTCTCTCTCTCTCTCTCTCTCTCTTGATCTCAACTCGAACACTTTAGCACGAAACTCACTTTTTCTCTCTCTCTCTCTCTCTCTCTCTCTCTCTCTCTCTCTCTCTCTCTCTCTCTCTCTCTCTCTCTCTCTCTCTATCGTCTATCTATCTTTCTTTCTTTCTTTCTTTCTTTCTTTCTTTCTTTCTTTCTTTCTTTTTATTTTCATCCATTCATTCTCTCTCTCTCTCTCTCTCTCTCTCTCTCTCTCTCTCTCTCTCTCTCTCTCTCTCTCTCTCTCTCTCTCTCTCTCTCTCCATCTTCTTTCTTCATCTCTGTGACCCTGCACGTTAGATTTTACTGTGTGTGTGTGTGTGTGTGTGTGTGTGTGTGTGTGTGTGTGTGTGTGTGTGTGTGTGTGTGTGTGTGTGTGTGTGTGTGTGTGTGGTTCAGGAAATTATTCATTGGAACAGAAAAAACAAATAACATCCCTTTTATCTTTTTATCTGCCCCAATTATTTGATTTTGTGTTCTGCTCTGTATTTCACGCTAGAGAGAGAGAGAGAGAGAGAGAGAGAGAGAGAGAGAGAGAGAGAGAGAAACACGGGAAACTAACCTAAACCAAACTTGATTAATTATGAAAAAAAGCTTCCCCTTCCAAATTAGCGGAAGAGAAAACGGGAAATTGACCTTGAAGAAAACGGGAAATGGATTATCTCGCCCTCTTCCTCGTTAGGAGTGAGTTAGTTATCTTTAAGTGGCTCGTGCGTGTTACGTGGAGGAGAAACAGTGACGGAATGCAAGGAAGAAGAAAAAGAAAGAAGAAGGAAGAAAGAAGAGAAGAATAAGAAGAACGAAATTGCCGAGAGAGAGAGAGAGAGAGAGAGAGAGAGAGAGAGAGAGAGAGAGAGAGAGAGAGAGAGCTGCATCGGATCTTGGGCAACATCCTTCACTAATCCTGGTGGCTGTGACGGTCGGCAGGAATGGAACAATAAACAGATGGAGGAATTAACACCGCTTGCCAAATTACCTCAATGAAGGTGACGTGTGGGCGGCAGTGGGCGGAAATGGGCGGAAGTGGGCGGGAATGGGCGGGTGGGAGTAGGCTGGAGAGGGATGCAGTGGGATTGAGGAAGAAGAATAAAGAAGAATTAAGAAGAAGAGGAAGAAGAAGAAAAAGATGATGATGAAGAAGAAGAAGAAGAAGAAGAATTTGGAAGAAGAGGATGGTCTGGTCAGAGATACAGTGAGGTTGAGGAAGAAGGAAGGAATAAAGAAGAATTAGAAAGAAGAAAAGAAGAAGAAGAAGAAGAAGATAATAATAATGATGATGATATTTTTAAAGCAAAGACAAGAGGAAACTTTTAGGTTGGCTTGGGGGTGGAGTCGGGTAGGGGGGGGGAGGCTGGGGGAGTAGGATGGGTGAGTGGGAAGGATGCAGTGTGATGTGGATGGTGTATTAAGAGCCTCCTTTTCAAAGTACAGTATGTCTGGAAGCTGTTCTACTGCTGCTACTGTTACTACTGCTACTGCTACTACTGTTCCTGCTACTGCTACTACTACT